>NC_055980.1:7477344-7552344 GCF_018492685.1 Alosa sapidissima | reverse complement strand
CCACCTCCCTCAACTCACTAGGAGACTTGTGAGGCTGTAGTAAAACTCCATCCATCATCTCCTGCTCTACCTGTCCGGGCCCTTTGCTCTGCCCCAGACGCTGCGCCGACCGCAGGCTGGACTCTGAGCCAACAGTGCCATCCGTTGGAGGAAGACAGAGTGGATGCCTCCAACGTAATGATTTATTGACTGCTCAGTGGCTTACACAACGTGCATCATTTCTCACATAACACTCGGTTAGAAATCTCACACGCATTCCTGTTGCAAATTCTGAGCAGGCTTTGCCATGTTTTATAAGATTGTTATACTTCAGAACTTGGATGTGCATTTTGCGTTTTATTTGACGAGGCTTATGGATGAATATGAGAGCAAGCAGACAGCTAATGATATGATGATGTCTTGGCGCAGACTGAACAGCTGGTTTGCAGTGTTTGCAATAAATCTTCCGTCGTGGTTTTACGGGGAAAAAACAAGTGGCTCTGGACACCTTCCAGGAGAACGTGCAACTCACTCGCATCCATCAGAGTTCCTTCACATGCGCTCGCAGGGACTCAACTGGTTGCAATCGGGCACAGCTCTGCCTGCCGCCTGGCATGGCGGCGAGCCTCCTCTGGATGCTGGGGAGCGCCAGCGCCCTTGGCTGATGCCTGTTCAGCCCTGGCACCTCTGCCACGGCCTATCATCATCACCATCTCTCCATCTTTAAATTGGATTCTTTATTAATGTCCTATTCTCGCCACTTATCAGCACTGGCTCAGAGAAAAGCGCCGCTGCCGGCCAATAGAGTCCTTCCAAACAGGCAGATCTCATCTGCTCTGCCCTCAGAGCTCAATGTGTTACCAGAGAGCACTGCTGCCCCCACTGGTCAAGATGGGTAAAAGCAGCCAGTTCAATACAACCAACAACAATGGTCACTATATCAAAATCAATGCTGTGTGGAAGATAAACATTTTTAATTACTAAAACACTCTACCAGGTCTAAAATATGCAGTATATTGGTCCATAAAATTAAATTTAAAATCAAACAAAACATTTTATGACTATTTCATTGGCTTAGGAACGTGTGCTGCCCCTGTCTTCTGTAGTTTCTTTAGAGAAACAATATACAAGGCAAGGAATAATTTAACCTCTGAGGGTAGTGTTGTGGTAATGTGTGCAATCACTTCCATGAAGCTGGAAAGCTCTCATCATTATATGACTAACAAGTAGTCAGTGACGACAATGGCTTTTATGTGACTCCATGCACTTGAAGCAGAGAACCTCTCACTCTCCCTCTCTACTCTCTACAAAAAGGAGGATGATAACCAAACACTTCTTGGAAAGAAAAGGGAATACTTTGTTAAGATTTATTTCAACAGTAGCCAGGAAATAGTCAGAAAACCTCATTATATGATGGAACTACGTTCCATGCGGCAGCCGTGGCCTACTGGTTAGCGCTTCGGAGTTGTAACCGGAGGGTTGCCGGTTTGAACCCCGACCAGTAGGAAAGGCTGAAGTGCCCTTGAGCAAGCACCTAACCCCTCACTGCTCCCCGAGCGCCGCTGTTGTTGCAAGCAGCTCACTGCGCCGGGATTAGTGTGTGCTTCACCTCACTATGTGTTCACTGTGTGCTGAGTGTGTTTCACTAATTCACTGATTGGGATAAATGCAGAGAACAAATTTCCCTCATGGGATCAAAAGAGTATACTATACTATATACTTATACTTCCAACCAATGAAAACCAACTGGATAATTTCTGGTTATCTGGTTACACAGTCATATAGTTGAATTGGTTAGTCATAGGGTCTGACTCATTTCTAGACTGACTTCTACTACAAGTTTGCTTTCTCATGCAGCAGTTGGTGTCTGGCCACACAACCATTGGGAAAACCCATTTAGAGAGTATGGGGAGTACAGCGAGTAGATTAAACAAGTTGCATGCTGTGTCTCAAGATGGCCATCTCACATGTTCTGTCCTGTTTTACATAATTTCTCAACCATGAATCGACTGTTTACTTTTTTTGCTGAATGCAAAGGCAAAAGGGCCGTATGAGAGAGAGAGTGGCAGGGGTAGAAAGAGTCGAAATAAGAGGGAGAAAGGAAGGGAGGGAGGGAGAGAGAGAGAGAGGGAGGGAGGGAGAGAGAGAGAGGGAGAGGGAGGGAGGGAGAAGGGAGAGAGAGGGAGAGAGAGAGAGAGAGAGAGAGAAGGGAGAGAGAGAGGGAGGGAGGGAAAGAGGGAGGGAGAAGGGACTGAGGACTCACCAACAGTCATGGACTCGGGAAGGCCTGGGGTGGGCAGCATGCTGCTAACAGGTGCGGTCGCCACTGGGGGACTGGGCTCCATGCTGGGACAGGAGGGAAATAAAGCAGAAGGAGAGAGAGAGACGTGTGAGAGAGCGATGGTCAGAATGTTCCAGAACACCTGGCATGGAATAAAGAGCAGTACCAACTTCAGCCACTCCTGTACCTGAAGGATGAGGCTGAACTTACTTGAACTGCAGCTGGGATGAGGGCTTCTCCACGTCAGACGCCAAGCCTGTGCTGTATGCCCCAAAGCCCACTGTCTCCACTGAACTGACTGAAAACACACGCACGCACGCACACGCACACACACACACACACACACACACACACACACACACACACACGCGCACGCACACGCGCACACACGCGCGCACACACACGCGCACACACACACGCACACACACACGCACACACACACACACAAAGGATAATCCCAAATAAGTTAAACAGGTAAGGTTTAGCTCAACACAACTTTATGTACCAGGGCGCGACCAAAAATCTGCCCTGTGCAACTAAACATTTTCATAGGTTACACCGGTGCACCTAACAATTTGCGAGTCTAACTCTGCATCCCCTTTTTCTGTCCATCACATCTTTCATTTCTTTTTTGTTTTCTATTTCAAGTAGGTCTACATAAAGTCTTCTGGACTTACTCAAGCAGTCTCTCTTTTCCCTGCTCTCTGTTCCTCTCTCAAACAACAGACCCGGTCCTCCCCCTCTGCTGTCAGGCTATCAGCAAGCGCAGAGGCACTGGATCTAATCCAGAGTGGATGGATAGGCCACACATAACAGGTAATAGTAGCCCAATCACCGTGATATCTGCAAAATCCTTACTCATTTTGTGTTTCTCTCTTCTGACAATAATAATTTTTCTTCTGTTGTATTACAAAAAAGTATTTTATACATAAATGTGCCCCCAGAGTCCAAGAAGGAAACCTGCGACTACCCATCCCTACTCTGATCCTGAACCCTGACCTATTATTGCAGTGCCGTGACAAATTCCGGGTGCACCTAAATAAAAACGTTTTTGTAAACAATTAGTCTGGATCCCTGTGTACAGTTAAGATGAGTAATATAACTAAATCTAATCTTAGTACTCCAACATCACACATGGGGACTCTATGAAGTTGCAGGTTAGCATTTATGTAGTGATGCAGTCGTGTTGCGTAGAAGGCATTATGCAGCAGTGATGTAAGAAGACATTTGACCTCTGACCTGGCTGCGTGTAGACATCCGAGGGAGCCAGTGGGATGAGGATGTCTGTGCTGTCATTGTCATTGTCCGTCAGGATCTGTCTGGGGCTCCACGTGGAAACACTCGACAAGCTACCCACCACCATCCTACACACAAACACACACACACACACACACAGATGGATAGATAGATAGAGTGACAGTGTGTGTGTGTGTGTGTGTGTGTGTGTGTGTGTATGTGTATGTGAGTGAGAGAGAGAGAGAAAAAGAGAGAAAGAGAGAGAGAGACACACATCACAATCTCTTCACTGCCCGTGAATATGATACATATTTTTCAAACGTGGCCATTCATTCTCTAAAAACAGGCTGCCGAGCTGCTTTAAGTAACACAACACTCACTGCTCTGCGCTCCCAGACTCCTCCTGTGGCACCGCCCTTCCTTTCCCGTACACATCCTCGTCCTCGTCCTCCTCGTTGTCGATGCTCTTGGTGTCCAGCGGCGCTCCGTTGTGGGGGGGCGGGGTGGTGGCCCAGCTCACGATGCCGCCCTCCAGCAGCCCGTTCTCGGAGGGCGAGGGATCCAGAGCCTCCTGGGCCTCCAGCGGCTCCGCAGGGTCGGGGTCCTCCTCCGGGCTGCCCTGGCCCTGGCCCACCGGGACTGGGACTGCCGGCGTGGGCGTCCCCGTCACTTCCGCGGCGGTCACCGCCAGGCCCTTCCTGGGGCTCCGGATGCCCTCGTAGGGCTCTTCTCCGTCGGGGTCGTCGTCGTCGAAGGAGATGATGTTGGTGATCTTCTTCTTCCTCCGGCGTTCCTTCCTGGCCAGGCCGGAGTCTGCAGGGGACAGAGGAGGCACTGAGAGGGCCAGCAAACAACCCCACAAACAACTGATGGGGGGATGCTGCAGTCAAGTAAACGTTGCAAAAACGATGGGACTATCCCATAATAATCCCCATGTGAATTGATATGAATTGACATGAATTGATATGAAGCGACTGAATTTGACTGCTTACTGGCAGCTCCTTCGGTGAGCCGCAAATGGGCGCAGACAGGAGTGCACTGACACACACTGTCAATTGCTACCGCGCACCAGCATAGAAATCTACAATATGACAAGCATTCAATAAACAATGGACTTTGTTGAGCAGCGGCAACCAAAACAGGGCAGAACAGGAATTGGTACGGCAGCAGTGAAAGTGCTCAGCTCTGGTATGCGAGTGGAATCTACGTCATCGAACATGGAAAGCGGAGTACGCAGCACTAGTGTCGGCGCACTCCGACTAATGGCCATGCGTACAAACAAACTGTAACAAAATAAACAAAAACAAAAAAAACAAACAAAATACACTGTCCTAGCTCAGCGTGCCCTGTGTTAGTGGCAACTATGAAACACCTACTCCAAGTGCAGTAATGACAAATAGCAACAAACCAACACTGTATCGGAGTACATGAAGACCATAAAGTCATGGATGACCATTTTATTTGCAGTGTCCAGCCCTCACACACTAGAAAGCCCTGGAGATAAAGAGATGCCGGCTTATGAATATGAAGCAGAATGTAAGAAAAATTATGAGATGAATGACTTCAACATTGTAATGCTAATAGGATTAAACCAGATCTTGGATTATATCTGGATTTTAATTAAGAATCTCAAAAGTCAGAGAGAAAACATAATTCCGTCAAGCACACTGCACACTGCTAAATCCTTGTCTGGGACACTTGCCCCACATCCATTAATGGTTGAATAATAATTACATAATCATCGCATAATGATTATTATGACAGTGTGCCACATCTCATTTTCCCTGTCAGGCACTCAACCAAAATCCAAAAAGCATTGACGCCGGCGAAAGACAAATTGTGTGAAATAATCAGATTAATCAAACTTGACAGACGTAAAATGTATTCTTGGCATGGTTTAATGTGAGTGCATACAACTAATGTTACTCCCCTTACCAATTCCAATTCTGAAATCATTTTCCCCGTCATTACTTCCCTTCTGTGAAGACGGATTATGAATAATTTTAGATCTCCCTGGAGCACAACTCCTCGATGTGCGCGGCACCACGTGCATTTCTGATCTACTTAACTAGATACAGCTGTCTAGACGGTCGACCTCGCGTTTAAAGATTCACAGCTTCCAAGGCCTCACACCACAGGAGATGCAACTATGGGAAGAGACTGGGAACAGACTGACATCGTTTTCGCCGTGACACTGTACCAGTGGGGAGTGCTGGTATCTAGAGACGCAGCCAGATAAGAGGAAGTCATGCTCTCCATTTAAACATACTGTGGGCCTGGACAGAGCTTTTCTTAAACAATTTGCCCTCTGGCACCTCTGGTGTAACCTGACCCTCGCCAGATGAATTTCGTTCCGCTTAGCTCCGCCTAGCTTCACTCACATCCATCTGGGACCTCTTCCATTGAGAGTGATTTCTGCAACCGACTTTATGGTTCAATCAGGACGCAGGGCGGGAGTTTCATAGATGTGACGTAGTGGAGAAGCGACCGTGAGACTGTTATCAGCGTCACGGGTTGGCTTCGATGTGAGTGGTTGTAGTAGCACGTCAATAGATGACGGACAAGTGGCTTATTTAATCATATGCAAGCATTTTTTGATTAGGCCCAGCCTTCTGAAACACCATTCCAATGGATCGGTTCCAGATGGATGAGTGGAGCTAGGCGGAGCGAAATTCATCTGGCTAGGGTCAGGTTACCTCTGGTGTGCCAGACAGTGTTAATCTGTTCTGATGTTTGCGTGTGAGCATAGTAGCTGTGTTCGTATCAGTTGCCATTTGTTTTTCCTGTCTATGGGAATAACAGTGGCATACATAATAGCACATGTGCATGACAGTTCAAGATCTTGTTCACTGTATCTCTCTTTCAAGGGCTCTAAAGCAGGACTCTCATCCATGTATTTAAATAAACTTGCAATTTGCTGTAATTGCAAACATATGCACCCCTGTATGTATGGCTGTGTGTGTGTGTGTGTGTGTGAGTCCTACCTGCGGAGGTGCTGCGGGGTATCACAGGCAGCGGGTCGGAGGCGCCCTCCGGCCGCGGGGTGAAGCCCGGCACAACGGCGGTGGCCGAGCCGATCTCTCGCAGCAGGCTGCTGACCCCCTGCGTGGACTCCTTCCACAGGGTGCTCATGCCCTGCGTGGACTCCTTCAGTAGGTGGGACACGGTGGCGCTGCCCCCACTGGCCACCCCAGGACCACCACGGCCCTGACCGTTCAGATCGGTGTTGTCGATGTTAATGGCGAAGAGGATGGAGTTTAGACCTGTGCAGATTAGTGTAGAGTCACAAGACCATAATGATGACCTCGACAAAAGAAAATGCTTATCGTAAAACCACCAATTACCGCCCCTATCGTTTGAAAATTCTAAAACATTTGATAAATGAACATTACATTTTTCAGTAGCCATAGGTGTGTAGTCAAAATCTGGTTTGGTTCTTATCGGGACTTTTACTGCCTGAAATTCCCGATTTTGTTTACCACGCTCAGAGTTTAGTGCTGGGCTGGTGGGTGCCTATTTCTGCCCTTTCACACGGCACATCAACTGTTATACTGAGAATTCTTGTCGCAAATCAAAATTCCACTGGAGCTCCAAGCGGATTTGTAGACGCAGCTTTACAACACTGTTTACAGCTCTTCACGGTAAAATGTAATTTTTGGTACATAGCTAATTTAGATACACTTATGGTGTGGGTGCTTGTATTTCTTTAGGAATCTGCCATCTTGGTTTGTATAGAAATGAACATTAAGTGACACATACACGTAAGAGAGCGGAAATAAGGGACGGGCGGTAATAGGTGGCGTTCCTATAGGAATCTGGAAACGTACATGAAGTAGAGTAAAAGTCCGCACACTAGAGCTGCAATTGATGAGATGGTTTAATCACCACAAGTGTAACGTTTCAGGACATGTCTGAAGAAGGGCAATGTGGCTCGAAACGTTACACTTGTGGTGATTAAACCAGCTCATCAATTGGAGCTCTAGTGTGCGGACTTTTACTCTAGTTCATCTAAGTCTCTTTGAGTCCAGCACCTACTTTAACCTCTGGGATGTGCGTGCCTCTTGCACAAATCTGGAAACGTAACCACGATAAAAACCCTTTCACATGAGTAGTAGTACAATTTTACATCTTGTATTTATATAATATCAACTATGCAAGTAACGCATGAAGTACCATATGCACTGAGCAAACTAAACCAAACAGTAAAACGGAATCCATAGCGCCCATCTACGCGTACACCATCTTACTAAACATAGTCACAATAGGGAAGGTGAAACCAAAACCCAGCCAAGGATGAAAATGTAGTCTTACCAGCAGCCATGGTGGGCAGCATGCTGGCTCTCTCCTCATCCAAAACAAAAGCCCAGTCTTCATAAAAGGCACTAAGGACATAAAAACAATTATTAACCATTCTGTCTCAGAACTTCCAAAACAGTTTAATTCAACCTGTAGAACAAAGACATAAACGTGCACAGACCCAAAAATGAGCACACACACAAGCAAACACACACACACACAAACAAACACACACACACACACACACACACACACAAAACAAACAAACACACACACACACACACAGAGAGACCTCAGCAGGGGTCATTGTGCTACCTGAGACGGGTGCGGTCGGCCAGTACAGTGTGCAGGTAGCGCTCGAGCGAGTGCTCGTTGAGCGCGGCGCGCAGCCAGGCTCGTCCGCGGCCCTGCTCTGAGGTGATGTGGCGCAGGGAGTAGAAGCGCTGCAGCTCGTGCCGGTTCAAGTGGTCCTTCACATAGAACCAGAAGGTCAACTCTGGAAATAAGAACAGATTTTGTTTTTGTTTTTTTTTTTAGTTTTGATGAACCATTTTTCAAGGTAGAACCTTTAGTTCCTGTGTAGACAGGTCCAAAAAGAGCAGAGCATCAAAAAAGTAAAGGGGAGCTCCTGAAATTCTCATATTCAAAATCTGAGATGGTGCAGCAGCAACCTTATCTGATTTAACACAGAATGACCCACAAGTTAATCAATAAGTACTAAAAAGTGGGATGAAAATAAAAAGTACTAAAAAGTGGGATCAAAATAAACTTCTGCAATTCCACCACCTTGAAAAGTGTAGGTGTGACATTGTTTATAAGATTGTGGAGAGATGAAACATGCAAGATTGTGAACCACCCTCACTCTAACCTCTTAACTTACTGGTGCAGTTGGAAGACCAAAGGTAGCCTAAGGCAAACACAAACAACACAGGCTCAGGAGGGCTCTGCAGCAAAAGGGAAGTAGTACAAGGATGAGACTCAGGTTTGTGTTTTTCTCTGATATCGCTCCTGGTCACAAGCTGCCACACCGGACTGCCCGCAAGGCAAAGGCCTGCAGGCAGTACTCAATAATTCACAATCTGACAATCTGAACTATATACGAGCTCTGCCTGCAGTAACAGTTCACAAGTCAGAGCTGACCTAAAAGAATGACAACTGGAACTCCTCCTCCACAAAATCATATTGTGAGTTTAACAAGTTGGTCCAGAGAACATAAATACATGAGCCCGATTACTGCCACCCCCCCCCCCCCCCCCACCACCACACACGCACGCGCACACGCACACGCACACACGCGCACACACACGCGCACACACACACACACACACACACACACACACACACACACACACACACACACACACACACACACACACACACACACACACATCCATTCCCATATCAAGTGTGTGCTTCACGCTTCGACAGCTTCTCTGGAGGCTAAAGAGGCTACATTTAGCAACAAAAGGGCACACCAACAGGGCGACAGTTCTCACTGCTTATTTTTACTCTCCAGATTTGCAAAAAGATGGGCACAGAAAAAAAGAGGATGTTTTCAGTTTCTAGGCCATGCTAATTAGGAAGAATTGAGAGCGCCGCTCCTTCAGCCCCCCTCCCCAGTCACTCTCATACCACAGAAACACTAACAGAAACATTTTCAGTACCATCAGTATTTTTTAGTTCTGTCAGGTGACACTTCAGCCTTTTCAAAAGGCGACCCTTATTTCAGAATTCAGACTGTATTCTACAACCATGTCATACAGGCGGACATCATGGACTTGGACGAACAGAAAAGAAATATCTATAACGACACACAAAAAGACCAAGATGATATATAACGAAATATAAAATTCACCATAAATGATTAGATTCCATTATAAGGAAACAATACAATCCATTGTGCTTTAACTTTAATTGCCGCTCATAACTTCCTGAAAATAACTTGGCAGTTTAAGGGGAAACTCCACTGAATATGTAGAGGTTCTAAAAAAAGACTAACAATTATCTATAAATCCTGTGGGCCATCTCACAGGATGAGATCATTACACTTTCACAGAAAATCTGATGCTGTTCCATAGCGAAGAGTTTTCTTCATAAAGTTTGATTAAAACTCATTAGATAAAAAAAAACAAGTGGACTGGCTGGAAGTCTGCTGTCACTCCTTTAAATAGCCAAGTTAATCATGGAAGTCCACTGACTCATAGGCTCAGCAGGTTCCTGGAGCTTCCCCAAGACTGGTAGACAAGAAAAAAGGACAGTCCTGTTTTAACAATCTCACCCCGTCACTCTCGAGATTATCTGGCACAGATTATCTCTCATCTCTGTTAGTTTCATTTTCACGCTGCTACGACTCAAATCCAAACCACAAAGGGTATAAAGGTGGGCCCTCAGAAAAGAGAGAGAGAGAGAGATAGAGAGAGAGATGGAGAGAGAGATAAAAAAAAAGGCCCAGTTCTCTTTTTTGGCCAGTTTAGAGAGTTTGTTGCATAACCATCTGGTTTCGCTGAGGAGTATCAGCACCTGCCTTTCTGGAGAGGGTCTGCCGCAGCATCTGTTTCCTCTGAGGCTCGAGAGGTGCACACAGGACAGCTTCAGCTCTAAACTCTCCCAGGTGTGAGCTGTGCTGTGCAAAAGTCATCTGCTACTTCAGTGGTGCTAAGAGTTACAGTACAGTAGAGATGAAAAGTTTCATCGTCTACATAGTGAACGTAAGTGTCTCTGAGCAGCATTTCTCCAAGCCCAGATTCACACGAGAAACAACACCAGCACCAGAACAAAAACCATGTCCCCCATCTCAAGGAGAGTTCCACCGATTTTTCACATAGAGCTCCGTTTCTCAAAGTCACCAAGGTCATCGGGGTTTTTGGTACTAGGTGCTCTCGAGAAACTAGATCTATGTGAAAGATTGCTGGAATTCTCCTTTAAGATTACTATATCACTATATCAGTACAAAATGTCCTGTGTTAGTTCTCTTTGAGGTTTCTTTAGGTTGCAGTGGTGGATCTTCAGGAGAAGTTATAGCCTTGTTAGTGTTACCTAAATACCTATGATGTGGACTAATATTTTTGTTGAGGGGCAGCTTGAATAAGGCAAGGTAACCAAAACATACATTCAAACACACTCACACTCACACTCACACTCACACTCACACTCACACTCACTCACACACTCACTCACACACACACACACACACACACACAGAGTACGATTTGCGATACCTGCTTCTACTTTGCTTGTGAAACCAGCTGCTTGCTTGATGGCAGCTGCAGTGAGAGCCAAACCACGACTCTTCCTTAAACCATGCTGAAGCACAGCCTCAAACTGGGCACACAGGCATATCACCCTGCACACACACAAACACACACAATAAAGTTATCATGGAAACAATTGTGCACTCCCATAACAATTTGACACTTTAGGATTTACACTAGCGTAGATATGTGGATGTTGGAAATTAAATACAGATCCATTCAAACAGTCACAGAATGCTTTAAGAGACTTCCCTGACCTGCTGTCTGAGTCCGAGGCGATCTCCTTTCTCCCCCCAAAGCGGATTTGGCACTGTCAGAGAGGGGGAAAAGACCCAGTCAGTTTCACACATCAGAAACCTGGCCAGGTGCAAACAACATCAGCCACCTCACCTGTTTAACTGCGTCAAGCAGCCTCTCCAACAAGTGTTGTCTTTTCAGGTCATTTTGCTGAGCGCCTGAAAAGGACATTAGTGTATCTGATTATTAATAGAGCAATTAACAAACCCAAACACATCTAGCCTTATCAAATGAGGACACGCCTAGCCTTATCAAATGAGGTAACCTATGTAGCTTTGGCATACAAGTGGAACTAACTGACATTAGACTCAGATTCAGAAGCATATTCAGTGCAGCAAATTACAGGAAGTAAACTGAGATACCGACACACAGCTTGTATTACTATTACTAAAAGCTACGTCCTTTGTATTTGTTTTGTATAGCTATTGTGTTACTACAGCATGTGTAATTGTAACTGTTTCATTATAAATAACAAAACACCAGATTATACACAACACATCTATTTTCTGGTCATGTGTGCTATAACTGCTCTGAAAAGAGCCTGTTTTGAAAATAAAATACAAAACCCTGTGTGCAATGATGCATGTGTACGTGAGTCTCGCACGCAGCTACATGCTTGAAATCAAATCCCACCTCTGATAATGGGTGATAGTATCAGTAGTACATTATCAATGATCTCTCACTAGAAATCATCTCATTATAACATGATCATGACTCAAAAAAATCAAAGCAAAGCTCAAAGAACTCAAATTATTGAGAATGAAGAATGAAGCAGCTGTACTGTAACAGACAAGGAACATAACCAGCAGCAACAACAACAAACAACACAACTTGATGCAATGTATTCCACACATTTTATTCCTTTTTTGTATTTTGTGCGATTCAAAATGTGGTGTTTTGACACAAAAAAAATACACTACTACAACTTAAGCCTGATAAACAATATGATTTACAGGATGTTTTTTCCCCCAAGCCTTGTATCCACCACCCATGTCCACCACCAAAGTCCTCACGCTTTTGTCTGAATCTATCAAACACCTCATGAGTCTTATAGTTTTGTGGCCACACAGTAATGGATTGGGACTACATTATGCATACTGTATTTGCATAAGAACATGCATGCATGCATGCATACATACATGAATACATACATGCATACATACATACATACATACAGTACTGACACTTATTTCTCCATTGACAAAATTATCATCCACTAAAAAATTAGCCAATATCAAAACCTTTTTTTCTTCTTGCAAGACCTCTGAAGACAATGCATTGTAAACCAATATACGGACCTGGTCAATCAAACCAGCCAGCTGCTTAAGAATGCAAAGTAGACTAGCATACAGTAGATGTGCTTGCTTTATATAACCAACACTGCGGACATGACATTACCTTAACAAGATGGCTTTTTCATCCAACTGTTAGGGAGATTTCTTCAAAGAATTGGCATATCCCCGCACTGCAACTAACCTAATTAAATTGTAGCCTAATCACAACAAAGGTCCTCCTACTTTTGTCCCAGTTGGTCAAATACTTGTTGCTTTGTGGTCACACAGTAATACAGCACACATGCTCATACACACACTATAAGCTTACATATTTGTTTGTCACTGAGTCATGTCGAGGTGAACTTACTTTTAAAATGTTGTTTCATCTCATTGCTTATTTTTATCAGTAAATATTTTCATCAGTAGCCTAACAATTGTCATACAAATACTTTTTTAATTTGTTCCAAGAGCTCTTAAGACAATGCATTGGAAACAAACAAAATACTGACCAGTCATACTGCTGTTTACCAGTGCAAATACGTTGTGCTTACAAGTGCTTTAAATACTAAAATGCTGACTAAGAAGTCTGTGGATTATGTTATAACCAACTGGGAGGGGGAACTGTAGCCTACTATCTTCTTCAGGTATTTTTTCCAGATTCTGATCCACTTAGCCACGTCATTAAGTGAAGTAGGCTGACTAGTCATGTAAATGACTCTAAACATCTGTCTCCCATACCAGCTAACACAAAATACAAAACACCAAACGCATAGACACAGAAAGCATGTGATCGACAACCTGTGAGGTGGTGAGTAAGGAAGATCAAGTCCTCTGGGCGATAACATCATAGACAGTAAAAGAAACACTAGGTAAAGGGAAAGTAAAAATATTACCTACATCGATTTCTCTTGCACAAACCACGGGTTCGGCTAACTTGTCAGTTAAATAATACAAAACAGCAGCAGTGATTTGGGAAAGGATAAACGCAAGCTTGTTAACGACTCACCGTTCATTCTGACAGTCGTGTCAGGTTGTCAAGGTGGGATTCACCACACAGCATCCGTATGGTTCTGTGCCCCTCCACAATGTAACATTACAATTTGGACTTCGCGTCAGTCGCTTCGCTCTAATATATCATGTTTTGGATCCACCACAATGGACAAGAAGTCCTGTTTGTTTTCCTACATCTAAACCGCGCGCTCGTACAACTCCACACTTCTTGATGCTAGCAGGCTACAAAGGCCTGTCCCCAGACTGTAAACAGATCTTAAAAGAGTAGTAGCTTGTTACGTTTGCGAGAGCATTGTGCTACAGTTGTAACCAGTATCACTTTTTCACTCGGGAGAATTAATGTCAGTGATGTGGGTCACTTATTAATAACCTAGTAACAAATTTTTCCGGACCCTGTTGCTGGGACACTCGGAAATGAAACAGCATCTCAGCTAATGGTGTCACATGACACAGCATTGTGGCCACATGACATGGTTGGGTTGGTCACGTGATTAAATCAAGTTACAGAGCTGGCTGCTGAGTTGGCCAACCACATAATGATTTTAAGCCTGTGTAAGTAGTTGTCAAGACAGCAAGATGAGCTTTCTGAACCGATTTTCCCACTGTTTTCGATACAATAAAAAAATGCCTACTTAAAAGGAAAAGAAATGGGCCAAAATTCTGTCTACTGCTTTATAACTTCTGTAGGCTATTTTTCATTGTTTTCCTTTTTTTGTAACTTTTTCAGATAAATCACCACAACCATGTGGAGTAGTCTAGCCTACTTGAAATAAATAAAATAAAATAAATTTAAAAAAGGAAGGTGTATAAATATCATAAGACACAGAGAAATGATTGATCATTGACATTGTAGCATTCATATAGTGCCTTCCATGGTTACAGCCCCCTCCTTGATAAGATTGCTTTGGGATCTTCAATCAGGGCACAAATCCAGACCTCCACAGGTAGAGAGCTCCGCTATCAGTGCTTTGCATCCTGCTTCCATAGTTCTGTCCTGTCTTCGTTGTCACTAGCATGGTTCTGCCTTCTTCAGTGGAGGGTAGGGGCAGACTGGAGTTAGGAGTTACTTCACTCTGCTCTTCTTGGATAGCTTGGCCAGCCCCAGCTAGGGTCTCTGTCCCTGCGATGTATAAGGCTTCTTGTAGTTCTGTTGGTCCCGTTTCCTCCTGGCAGGGTACTGTGGGGCACACGTTAAGTAGTTGTGATAGTGTCACGTTTAGCCTAGTATTATTCTTAATGTCAGATACTCAAATAGGCCTATACAAAATTCAATCACCCACATTTATGTGCAGATTTTAGTTTTGTGTGTGACACACAAATTCAGCCCTTGTTTTTACATCAAAACAACTCATCCTCCCTTTAAGAACTCACTCTATAGCTTGTCAACTTGCATTGTAGGCTAAATGGATGAGTTACAGTGCATGAAAATGCACCGTTCTGTTATCTGAAGTCTTATTATATTCTTCTAACCAAAATTTCTGCGTCTAATTCAGCTTCAACCGTTTAACGTAGAAACTTCGTTCAAACTTTGTCATGTAGGTCTTGAAAATGACTCTGCAATGTAGGCTACTTTTCTTTTCTGTAAGCTTCATACTTTTTGAAATATTAACAAAAATCAAGCTTATTTTTCCCCATAGACTTTGCACTATGACATCACAATGGGCTAATTCAATTGATTTGCACCTGTATCAACTGCCAGCTGCTCACCTAGGCCCCCTCAAAGAGTCAATTAAGCTGACTGCACCTGTATAAACTGCTTTCTGCTCAACGGTCTCTGTGCCTCTCCATTCTACAAGGATATAAGGCACATTCCATCCAACTTTTTATCCATCCATCTTATTCAAACCATTCACTCATCCACCTTTTAAACTATCTATCAATAGTGGGGCTGTTAAGCTCTTAAAATAAGGACGATCTTGCTTTTTATGAAAGAAGCATATAACATTCAGGGTTTGTTCTTGACTCCCGCCAACTGTTTCCGAATAAAAGTTTGTTTTGCATTTTATGTTAATATATTTTCATGCACTGGTAATTTCATCAAAATTACATTTAGTTTGCATTTGCTATACACTAATTTGTTAAGAAATACATGGCAATTCTTGAGAAAATGAGACGACACTATTTTGGTTCTTACCAAAAAAGAAGCTTTGACTATCTATATGCTCATAACTGGTAAAAGTATATTCCTTATCCTTAGTTCAACCCAACATTTAAGTTTAATAAGGATTTGGCATTTGCCAGCAACCATGCGTTTAAGTTACCTTTGGGTTTGGAGTGAATTTTGCAAGTCTTTCTTCTCAGATACTGCAGGATCAGTGACATGGCCATGAAGACTCCCAGGAACACAACAAACAAAACCACCAAAAGCACTCTTGAGTTGTTGCCCTGTGACTCTGACATATCTGGCCATGCATTTATTTTCAAGACGAGCATGAAAAGAAATAATTATTACATCATTAGAAGAAATGTATTTTACTATGGAAAATGAAATTGTTGGTTGGATGAGCTTCAGAAATGTCATGAAATGTAATGGTAGCTCCGTCTTGAGAAAATGAGACTAAACACATTATACATCAGAAGACTTTGACAAGATTTGGGAAAGATTCTTGAAAGATTGGAGTCTTTTAACTAATGCTCCCCATTCAAGCTTTTCTCAAAAGACTACAATCTTTCAAGAATAATTCCAAATCTTGTCAAAGTCTACTGGTGTAAGTATGGCATTAAAGGACATATATAAACTTTGGTTTTGTTTTTTGATAATAAGGCATATTTCCTACCAACATCTGTCAGGTTATTGCTACATGGTCTGTGACTGCCGTGTTTGTACTACTGTATCATGTGTAAAACATAGCCTTAGATTCAGATTCAGATAGATTTATTCGTCACATAAACAGTTATAACAGTGTACAACAGGTAATGTAAGCCTGGTTAGCTCCACACGATGCACTCCTTGAAACAGATATGACAGGCAAGGTCAGGAAAGTGTCACAATTTCGATATATGTTCATTAGAAAATATGTTCATTGGTTAAAAGATTCCTCAGAGGACCGACTACGAACACAGGCATCTAGTGGAAGTAACTGCCGTTACTCTTCAAAGTCAGTGCAAATGCTAATAAATTGTTGTCCATTGTGTCACATTGTGACTTTATTTCTTGTTTTTGTTGTAGAGAAATCCAAATTGTACTTACTCTTAGTACAGGATGCTGTGCAAGTTGCTGGTGGTGAATTGCACCGTAATTCGCAAGGCTCACACTCCTCACTGAGGCCATCGTAGTAGTGATTCACAGGACACTGTTTGACTGCCAGAGACAAAGGACTGATGTAAACTATTAGGCCGAGGTAGAACAGCATCTTCCCCCTGAAACGAAGCTGCACTGACAGAATTTAGGCGCAGCTTTAAGTACCTCTATATGTAAATATTTTAGGGGAAGTCCCTTTGCTGTGCAAAGGAACCTTTTGTTTTTGGTTTGTAAGACTGAAAGAGATGATTAATTAACATATTTAAACAAAATCAAAAACTTTTTTGGTGAAACGCAACTAACTGTTATACAAAAAGTGTATTTGAGCAAACAGAGCACATTATTTGATTAGCATAAAAGTCTTAAAATCTAGGCCATCAGTTTATAATTTGTAATGCATAAAAATGTCATTTCAGACAATAATGTCATTTTTTCAGTCAGTTTTTTCTTATTGTTGACTTTCACCATTTTTATTATTTGCGTGTTCTGAGTGGAACACATGTAAACAAATAAATAAAGATGGAATCCAAGGAATAAGTCTGTCCACAGCTGATGCCTCTATCATGATCTCCAACCTTGAACCCTTTTGAATATGCACATGACTGTCCCAAAACAAGCCATATGGTCACATCCCTGGAGTCATTAAGACAGAAGCATGTAGCACTGAAAAATATAAGCCAGTATAAGTGTATTTACATTTTTATTTTGTAACTCATATGTCCATACAATTGTAATAAATGAACAATCTTTTTTTATTAAATAGTAAAAAAATAAAAAGTGTTCGAACATTCGGCCCATCATTTTGAAGAAATTATTCTTTGGCAGTGACATGTCTACTGTTCATCTGTTCTCTGAAACACAGAATTAAGAAAAAAGTGCTTGTGAGATTTGAGACAGAGAGGTTACAGCACTGTAAAATATAAAATCTGCGTTGAACCCATCCATTTGAACCTTCTGTGTAATTCAGGCTTTGAGGCATTTTCCATTCTTCCAAAAACATTTTTTAAAATATTATCACATGCCATACCAAAGTCAAGTTGGATAGAGCATACAGACCAAAGTCTACAGTTTATCTAAAAGATAAATCCACCAAAGCCAATATGAGAGGTAAACAGGGATTTAAACACTGGTTGATCATTGACCTAGAGATAAGCTTATCTTTCATCAAAAATATAGTTTTGTTGCTTAGATAAACCATACATTTTGAGTAGGCCTATGTCTATTCAACCATTCTTTATTGACAATGTGCACCAGATTACCTTAGAATTATACCGACAAAGGTTCTCTGTTGAATTTAGGTTGTTCCGAGTGTGCGTTTCCACAGGGCGTCATAGCAATACCGCCAGGGACTTGTGGTGTGTCTTCTGTCCCGTTACCTGGCCTTGGACTCCCCCTTCCAGTCCTCCTGAACGAGTTTCGTATACTGTTGGTGAGTCTACTGGATACTTTACGCACAGCGCCTGAAATTCCTTTGCCTTTCTTGTAAAGAAAAACGTCGTCTTCCAGCTCTTCTGGTGGCACCTCGATGTTACCTGAGTACCAGAACACCCACCAGATGAGACTGAGAAAGATTATAACGGCGCCGGCATATAAAAGAAAGTCGTGGAAGAAAATGTCCCAAAACACTCCACTCAGAAGGATTAAACATCCGATTATGTCATGAGCGATGGCGAACCAAAACGCGCATTTACACCGACCGATACCCTCGTAGTTTTTCTCCATTTTGGCAACAGGTAGGCTACATGCGCCTCCACAGGTGTGTTGAAAAGTGTACAGTGGCGCTGACAGCACAAAGAACGTGAGTCTTTCGAACTGAGGAGAGTTCAGAATCAAGAAACAAGATAGCCTAGGACAAGGTACGCAGCAAACCATTAACTTTGGACAGTGACTGACAGCCTGTCAAGTTATCTTTAAAGACTCAGTAGTAGTTGTAAAAATATGTGTTTATCATGTCATGTTGAAAAATAATGAACTAGGCCTACCAGAAATTACATGAAAATGTAAGCCTTATGATACATTACATTGCCTTTTAGTTATTCCCTTTTGAACATAATGGTCAAGCAAGCAGAGATATATTCAAGGTTATCACCACGCCTAAATCCAACTAATAGTAGTAATGGTTCCTAAAATAGGCTACGAGAAGTGGAAAAACAGTATTGTCCAACAAATAAACCAATACATTGAGACAATCACATCTCAATGGATCCTCTCCGCGTCTTCCGTCCTTTGCGCCTGAGTTTGTCCTTGATGATGGGCAACCAGATCAGCCCAAGCACCAAAAAAATGAATCCAATGGAGTAGGATACGGGTCCAATAGCAGGAGGCACTTCGGTTACCTCAAAGGAGCTCAGGAGGGACGTGACGGCTCCAGCGCCCAGCATCATTCCCCCAATTATAATCACTATAATGGGCTTGTGGTAGTTGCTCCAGAGACACGGCTCATGCTGAACAGCATCCCTGTCCGGGCATAGCGCACAGCGCCTGGATTTCTCCACATCCCGGCCATGGTCTGACGGAGGAAACTCTGGCTGTAGCATACTAACAATAAGAAAAGAAACAGTTTAAAATGGCTGTAGGCTACACTTCATCACGGAAAACAACATTGGCAAAACATCTCACCTTATGCAGTTCCCAAATGTTCTTTTAGTCAGGGATGTATGCCGTGTCTGTTCTCTAGCCTACATGGTACATGTAGCAAACCCTGCAGAGGGAGGTTTAGCTTGGACAAACAGGCCCTTTCCGCATAAGTCGACTAATTTCAATCTTTTCATATGATGTGTCCAAAAATATTAAAAACAAAAATCAGCTAGTAGTTGTTCAATTTGTGAGCTTGGCTGTTCCAAAGTGAATATAAGAAAAATAAAGCCTTTTCAGGTTAAGATTACCCTTCCAGGAACCTTATCTGCCTAAACCGATTGTTCTATAGGCTCCTTTTACTTCAAAACTCATTTATTGCAGAACACTGAAGCAAAATACTACCAAAGTGAGCTCACATTGGACTGAAAGCAGTCTAGTCATGTGTCCACAGCTGCTGTATAGTACACAGCACCTGGCCTCTATGCCAAGCATCTGTCTACCTTCACAAAAGGCTGTCACCTGATCCCATTACTCCACAAGAGGTTTACCCAGACGAACGCAAACATCAATCCATGCAAACATTTATTAATACATGGACATCATATGCTGAACAGACGAGATGTTAAATGGCTGTGTCATATGCTGCTGAGTTTAACAAAAGGTACAGTCATACAACAAAGAGTATATTGTCTTTTATTATTTACAGAGCAAATAAACTGAACAAACATTGCCAGATGAATTTTTCTGGTACAAAAAGACAGATTCAGGTAGCTGCATTTCATTTAGGTCTCCATTTAGTCAGTCCAGCAGTTGTCTGCTGTTAAAGGATTAGTCCTGACGTGTATTACAATTACACTGTCATACAGTATGCACCATGTCATGTGGATAGGAAATTGTGTAATGTCCTAAAGCATTTTGATGCCATGCTTCTTTACATAGAGGTCATTGACTGCCATCATGCCACATAAATGGTGACAAAGGCTGGCAGTTGGTTACAAGTCTTTATTTGATGACAAGAGAAGGACAAACAAAGATGGTTGTTTTTAAGAGGACTTGGGTGATTTTCTTTTCTGTTTCTGTGCGGGGCCTTTCATCGTTTTCTTGGTCATTTTACCAGGTCCAGTTTTGTTTTGTTTCCCCCCTCTGCCTACCAATGGCTTGGTCACCTTCTTCAGGCCTTTCTTGGTTGACTCCTGTCAAATGAAATGAAGGTTCAGTTAAACACTTATGCAGTGTGCTGGGAAAGGATTTCATTCAACTTCTTCCAGTGTTGTGAAGGGAACGCAATTTACTTTAGAAATTGTATCAAATTTTGGGACGAACATACCTCCGGCTTGGCTTTTTTGCCCTTTGTCTGAATAGGAACTAGCTGTGGGATGTCTTCATCATCTTCGTCCTCTTTCTGAAAAAGTTAGACACCAAAATATTACTCCGTGTTTGATGAGCATCATTGCTCTGATCAGCATCTGGCAAGCACTGCCCATAAACAGCAAGACATAACAGATCAAATGTCCTACAGTGGACACCAGAGGGCGCTCAAGTATCTCATCTCTGTGTCAAAGTTGTAGAGACCGGTTCTGATAGAAGGAAGAAGCCCATCTGGATTAACTTTGAGTCGCTCTGGCATCATCTGTACCCGTGCCCAACACTGACAGAGGGGAGCAGGTTTGCTGTGATGCAGTCACACGCACACAGTGTCTCTAATCTTTACTGATGATGGGACTCACTTGTCCCTCAACAAATAATATGTACCTAAACACTTTTCTTCTAATGGACATACCTTTTCCGGACTTCCATCTTCGCCGTCTTTCATATCAGTATCGTTGCTCACTGCTGAGGCCTTTCTCTTCTTGGACTTCTGAAAATGGTGCACAAACAGACGCTCTCTGAAAACAACAGCTGGTAAACTTTCATTCTACAGCCCGTTTTTCACAGAAAAATGACTTGACATAACAATCTGAAACAAATTCTCATCACGCTGCCAGACACACCATGTGTTGGATCCTCTAGATAACGGAGATAGTTAACACCAAGCACAGCGATAGGAAGCGTACAATTTATGCAGAGAGAAGACAGAAGAAACTGCTAGCAGAACTCAAGAACAGCAGAGAAATGTGTGAGTATCTATTTTGGAAACACATTTCTAAGTACCGTTTTTTTTTCCAAGTTGAAGAGAAATAATTACAGTACTTCTCCAGCCTTGTCTATTTGCAGCATTGTGATATAACTTAACAGTTGATGACGTACTATTTGGTCCAAGACTGTGACTATAACTGACTGATGACTGACCTTTTCATCAAAGGCATTCTTCCGCACCTCCTCCACCAAAGCAAGGTGAGTCAGGTCAGAGGTGTAGATGGGCAGCGCTACGGAGGTCTGGCTCTTCAGGTGGATGATCTTAATCATTTTGCCTTTCTCCACCTGCAATGGGACAGTGGTTAAAAAGTGCAACAGTGCTAGTAGCGATAGTGTTTAGTGCAATGCCCATCTTTGTACACTTAGACAATACACAGACAGAACATCTGTCAAAGTCCAGATCAAGAAAAGAGTATTTAGTGAGACATTAAGGTAAGTACGATATCCAGACAGACGTTCATAGACTTAAATGGGTTCACTAGCCAAGTGGCTTCTGGAAAAAAAAAATCCTTTTGGAATCAATAAGATGGTACCTAACCAGATATATAGACTATGACATATTCCGCTCCCAACACTGTAGTATTTTCTCTGAAAAGTGTAGTGCACCAGAAGGGCTGGCCGGACAGACCGAACCTCTGGTGACGTTTGAGTCAAATGGATCTCATTACCATGCTTACAATTACCATCAAAATTATTCGTGGCTTTCAGGCTGACCCCAATATTCCATGGAGACCAAATTAACATTCCCTCTTGACAATTTCTAAGATTGGCACTAAGAAAAAGATGGTGAGGAGAAATTAGCTGTATTTAACAAAAAGTGTACAGAATTAAAACAGCAGATTGCACCTCATTTTGTTCATTTCAGTTTCACTATAACACATTTATGATCGGACCCAATCAAAATTAAAAGAATAAAAAGAAGTCTTTGTATCAAAATTAGAGAGACAAGTTCAATTTGGTCCCAATTGGGAGCGAGAAGCTTGTCCGGATTAATCTTTGAATTCCTATAGCAACAGTAAGTACGCCAGTCCCTCACACTGCCACTGTGGGGCTGGATTCCTCTGTTGCATGTCTTAACAAAATCAACCACATCATATGAACCCAAATGGCTGCTCTCAACTTTTCTCAAGACTAATTTATGCTGGGCTACATGGGTGATTATCACCACAGCTAACACCTGACAGCCAGGTGTGGGCCTTGCTGTCAACACTGCCTTTGCATATTCTCTCCGAATCGTGGGCTTAGCAGAGCCACTGGCAGATCTTCACAGGTTCAAACTCACCATGTCCAGCTTGGATGTGATTGTGTCTATTGCAGCAGAGACATTCTCCACAATTTCATCAGTGGTCATCCCTGAGTGAGCCACGCGGGCCATACTGCAAAACACAAACAACAACTCAGAAATAAAAACACAAACAAACACAAGCAGATATAGACAGGCAGACAAACAGATGACACTATAACAAAAAAAATTATATCACAGCGTCTTATTTCTTTGTGTCAAAGTTGTAGAGACAAGCTCCAATGGGAGGAGGAAACTCGTCTGGATTAACCTCGAGTCACTCTGGCACCATCTTTACCCATGCCCAGCACTGATGGGCAAGAGCAGGGTTTGCTGCGGTGCCATCACACTTTACACATAAAACTACTCAAGGAAACAACTGATTTAAAACAGCTACGCTTAAAGAGGACAGAGAATGTCACCAGGCATTGTTACATCACATTATTAGACGATTATATTACAATCACAACAAATAATACTGCAATACACTTCTCTCCAAAGCCAATATCCCACATTAATGTTGTACAAAAGGTTAAGCTTCATCTGATCTGTAAGTGTGCAGGGGGACTGACCAGCATGGGCCTTTCTTGCCAACTGTTATTGTGGTGCCCTGGATGAGACGGTCCATAACCTGGCCCAGGTTCTTAGCCTGCAGGTCTACAGACAACGGAGCTCTGAAGTAGTAAGAACAAAGAAAAAATTATCTTCAGCCAGGGAGTTAAATTTGTCTATTTACCTCCAAATATTATTTTACCAATGACCAATAACATTAACAAATTGCATTTGATTAACTTACTTCTTCGATTCATAGAAATGTTTCCCAACGTGAGAGGGCAGGAGGCGGCGAATGCGTGCATCAGACAAGAAGAGGTCATAATTGCCAAGCAGCCTTCTTTTGGCTTCAAAGGCCTTGTATTCTGTCTTTAACACCTTGAAAGGCATCACCTAGAATGGAAAAGAAACACCAACAAAGCACAAGGTTTGAAAGATGCCGCACGTGATTTAGTCTTGCGTTCCGTCGGTCAATCAAATTAAACTCTTCCCATTCGGGCTCCTGAAGCATTGGCTAAGATTGTTTATGGCTTGGTCCAAGCTAAAATGGTTGTTTTAGGCCCCAGCGGTGGCACGACTGGCTGGGGCACCTGCGCCGTGCGCCGGCGTCCCGGGTTCGATTCCCGCCCCGTGGTCCTTTCCGGATCCCACCCCAACTCTCTCTCCCGCTCACTTCCTGTCAATCTCCACTGTCCTATCTAATTAAAGGCATAAAAAGCCTAAAAAAAATATACTTTAAAAAAAATATATGTCGTTGTTTCACATTTACAAAGACAGAATTGTGTGTGGAAACAAGAGGTCTTTTTCAGCCCCAACACTTGATGGTGAGGAGAAATTATCTGTATTTGACAATAAGTTTACAGAATTAAAAACAGCAGATTGCACCTCATTTTGTTCATTTCAGTTTCACCATAACACATTTATGATCAGACCCAATCAAGGTTAAAAGAATAAAAAGAAGTCTTTGTATCAAAATTAGAGAGACAAGTTCAATTTGGTCCCAATTGGGAGCGAGAAGCTTGTCCGGATTAATCTTTGAATTCCTATAGCAACAGTAAGTACGCCAGTCCCTCACACTGCCACTGTGGGGTTGGATTCCTCTGTTGCATGTCTAAACAAAATCAACCACATCATATGAACCCAGATGGCTGTTATCCAGTGCTATGTTACAACAATTCATCTATCCAATTCATACACACTGAAAACATCTCCACAACCATCTCAAGGGTTATATATATATATATATAGGTAACTGTACCTCTGTGACATTCTTGACTCCTCGTTCTGTGAGCAGCTTCTTGTAAAACCTCTCTGTCTGGTCTGTCGTCATGTTGGGTTCATCTCTTGTGAAGAGGCACACCTCACCGTTCTCTATGCGGATGCCATGGGGTAAAGGACTAAAGGACATCACATAAGAACACAGATACACCAAAGTTAACAGTTCTGATATTTCATAACAGGTCTAAATTTGATATTTTAACATTGTCCATTACTATTATGACCAAAACCTTTTTAACAACACTGGACTTGAATAATTGACCATGAGGCTTCCATTCCATGTCCTGGAATTGTCCCTCAAACAATTCCAGGACAATGTTGAGGTAGTGACCTAAAGGTCCAGGGTGACAAGTCTCCTAAACCAGTATTTCTTAACTGGCACCCCTATCAGACAAACCTGCCAAGTAGGCTACTTCACAAATGTAATGCCAAACATCAGCATGTTCCAAACAAGTAGGCCTACAGGCACCTTGTGTGTCTTACTATCTATCTATGGGTAGCCACTTAATTAACATGGGAAACTGTCCTAAAATACCTTTTCACAATGACAGTCTTTGCAAAAATAAGTTTGACAGTAGCAGCTAAGGCCTTGCATACTCACATGCGAATGGTTTGTTCTTTCCTTGGGATCTTCCATAGTGTTAACATAAGAGAAATATGCTGACTCTCGTTCAGAAGTAGGCTTTCTGAAGTGGATTTGCTTTTAAGGAAGGCCTGAAGTGCCAACACAGCCTTTTTCACCTTAAATTAAAGACAGACATGTAAAACAACGTTACAAACCAGTGCAATGCCACACGATGGGTAACGTTAGCAACCGTTGCCGTTAGAGAAGTTAGCTATTTCAGCTAAGTGGCTAATGCTTAGGTTTTCTACCTTCTAAAAAGCTAACCAGCAACATCACAAAAAGATAATATTTATGGTGGAGCAACACATCACATTGGACTAATAGCAAACGAACAAGAGACTGCACATTAACATAAACGTAATTCAACGTTTGAACATTTGAGTTTGCACCTCGTGGCATAGCCTTACGTTAACGTTACAATACGTAACAGTCTCTGAGGTTATACATTGCCGGGCATCATTAAGAACAAGATCTTACCCACTCTTACATGAACAATACACCATACAGATTCTAGTGTGTTGTCTTTACTTTCCTACAATAATTTAAGAATATTTAATACCTGGGCTTGGTCCAGTTGTAACTTTCCCTGTTGCTCCGCCATGCTGCCTTCACGTGTGGGTCTTCCAGCACGCATGCGTAGATGAAATGCTCCACGTCACATGTCGTCACATAAATTCAGTCAACTTCTTGTTTACACCACAGCTCTCAGCGAGCATGAACTTATTACGTTAAATTAATTGCAGTTAGTTCATATACGAACGAAATATTTGTCCAGTCCTGTTATCCTGGCCGCTTAATAGTGCTGGTCCCAGCAACATGTCTACACATTTGAGTCAAATAACTCAAACACACATGCCAATGTGAAATTTGAGTTCTTTCACAATTCCGTACTTTATTTTGCACTGCAGCTTCAGGTCAACACAGGCCATAACAGTGGAAGTGCCTCCAGGCCCAATTCATTTCAGGGTAAGAGGAGCTGAACGGACACACTTGTCATTCATATCAGCATGATTTTTTTCAAGTGCATTGGGTACTTCTGATAAATTGTTACTGTTGGCTGACTACTCTGAATTAAAATTCTGCTAGATCTCTTTCTGCCTTTCCAAAAGACACGAAGAGAGAATTTCACCTACTTTTAAAATGTTAGAGTTGTGATGGGTTGACCCAAGGTAGTTGGGGCTACATGAGTGGCATAGCTGAGCTCTCAATATGAGAAAGCTGACACACTGTATTCTTCCATATTACTGTTCTTCTTAAAAACATCAATCAGTTCCTTTTGTCAAACATGATTTTTGTTGTGTTAAAATTGCTCCTTGGCGGGTAGATAATGTGGAGCAGGGGATGGCTACAAAGGACTGTAGGCTAGGATACCATCCCCCTCTATCCCAGTGTACACAAGGGGACAGTCCAGCAACTCCACATTAGTCCTTCTCAGGCACCAGCTTCAACACCTTGCCAATGGCAATAGTCTTGCCTACAACAGAAGACAAGTTTAATTAGATTTTGTATACTTCAACTGATTTCACACAGAACTTTGCTGTTGTATGAGAGGTTTTGGTGTAATACAGTAATACTCTGAAAGTAAACAAACAACATCAAATATTATATTATGTGAAATATTAGCAGCGTACCCCCAGGATCCTCCAACTTAAATTCAAGACTTTTAAAGACCTTTTTAATACCACTTCGAATTAAATTTAATACCAACTTCACACCCATTCACATTGTTTTTTTTTCTACAGGCCAAAATGAACGAGCTACAACCAGGGTAGCCTACTTCGGTGGCATTGTATGTATGCGTCTCTGTGTGTGTGTGTGTGTGTGTGTGTGTGTGTGAGATATAATTAGGGTGTGTGCAAGAATTTTGTTTACAAGTCTTGAATTTCATTCACAAGGCCTTTTTTTCCTTTGGTAGAATTAATTAATTTCTGTAGAGACCATGATATTGTAGATCCCAAGGGGAAAATGTGCATCTCTTCAGAAAATAAACAAACTAGCCTATCGATTTTATTTTGAGACTTGTGTTCACAATTCTTATCCCTCAGTCATTCATGCATTCAAAGTGAAAGTGTGTGCAAGCGCTGGTGCGTCTAAATGTCATAGCTCATGTCTCCATCATTTACTACAGAAAGGATCAGTGCCATGATAACATAAATAACAATATCTAAAGGCTGCATCTTTTCAGTCCATCTTTCAAAAGGACTTAATGACAGGCAGACACCTCTACATGTATAACGGTCAGTAGCAGTTGCAGGGGACTACAAACATACAAACTTTGGCCAGCCAGGGGCGCTACTAGCCTACCTTCATCCCTCAGCGTGAAGCGGCCCATCTGGGGGAAGTCTTTGAACGTTTCTAGGCAGATGGTGCCCACTGCCCTCAGCCGGGCGATGCACACCTGATCCTGCTTGACAAAGCGGGGTCGCGTCTTGCTCTTCTCGCCACTCTTTTTGTCTACCAGACAGATTAAGGCCTGGAGGGTGACGGAGCAACACATACATTAAGTCCACATTGGTATGCAACCTAACAACTGATGCGTTCCACGTTGACAAAAGGTGTGAGGCTGATTCAAAGACACTTACGGAGATCTGCACCTCTTCGATGCAGGTGTGGATGTGAAGAACTGCATTGTAACCTGGGCATATGATGGATTTGTGTTCAATGATGACAATCTGAAAAAAAAAAGACAAAAACATAATTATATCAACCTTTTCCTATTCTGTTTGTGTATCCAAACACTATGTATATATGTGTGTGTGTGTGTGTATATATATATATATATATAAATAAATAATATGTATGAGGTCCCGGGTTCATTCCCCGGCATCTCCACGGTTCTTTCTTGAATTTCCCCTTGGGGATCAATAAAGTATCTATCTACAATAATAACTTCTATCACAAATGTGAACCAGCAGAACATAGAGATTAGACCTGAACAGAAAATTTATATTTAACATTACGCCTTGAGAATCCATTTAATATGACTAGGGTGAACAGACACAGGTTTCAGCTGTGGCCTTCCACCATCCTATTGCCTCGTACCTGGGCATCGAACGTCCTCCCTGTGTGGCAGAGGTTCTCAGCGTTGCATAGGATGAAGCCGGGCAGGATCTCCTCCTCTTCTATGCCTTTGAGCCGCAGCTTGAGGTTCTCGCCGGGCATCGCGTCGTCCGTCTCGATGTCATCCGAGAGCAGACTCAGGACCTCTACGGTGTGCTGCCAAGATAAGACAATGCTCGCAGTATCGTAACTGCTGCTTAACAACCCACTTCAGAGACACAGCCCACAGCACACACTTAAACAGGCACAGGACCAGCAGTGCCTGGTTTTACTGGTAATGGTAACGTTTCTTTTTCACCTTTTAAGACAAATGTCATGTCAAAGTGACTCCACTAGTGAAATTCCATACATGAGTTGGTTGAAAGAGTTTGTTGCACAATAGAAATGAACAGTAATTGCAAGCATCACCTTACCCTGTTTGGCATCATGACAAGTTGCTGTGCTTTGCTAATGGAGCCTGACTCCAGTTTCCCCAGGATCACGGTTCCCATGTCCTACACATGATGAGAGGCAGAACCGCAGGCTTACATTACACACAGGGGCCGTCAAACAAACCAGCACTGCGGTTGACAGGAGATATCAGGCAGCAAGATGTCTATCTCCCATGTAACTGTTTCCTTGTGTCAATTGTCTCTAGGGTCAGGGGTCATACAGGGAATGAAGGCATTGAAAGAAAAGTGACCTTGTTGCCTTAAAGGGGGCAGAAACTCCCAGGTGAACAAACAATAAGCCATGTCGTCATATTGCAACATGCAACTAGACATTCGAGAACATTCATGTTTTCACAATCTTTAATTGTCTTTACAATGTGCTTCTACATGCCTGCTATACTGCTTCTCTTAATCTGCAGTATTAATTCTGACCACACATTGAAATACTCATTTAAATCCAATGGCTGAGCCAAAGAGCTGACTAAGATTATTTCTTTGTGAATGTGCACCTCCCTGCCCCCACGTCACGTGTGGTAAGATGGTGGTAACTTCAAAGGGCTGTGCGTCATGCACAGAGCGATGCCACCTGCTCACAAATGAGCACAGCCGAATATCATAATCCTCTTACTGTTCCTCACCCAACAATAGGGCTGATGAAATAATGATGATGACCATCACGTCAGACAGCCAACAATTGTAGTTGGTTAGTAAAGACAAGTGATATTTTGAATGATGATTTGAATTTGAAACGTTTGTGGGTCAATATTCCAACCCGTCTTCGGCGAGGCTGACTTTATGAGATTATGGATCTTTTTTCCCCTTTCGACATACTAACCATCAGCGACTAATCATCACAGACAACATAAACAGCATGCAATTAACTTGACCTCAATCTCATTATTTACACTGCATGTAGGGCCTAGTCTGAGCTTCTTGGTTTCATAACGAAATGTCTCTGTTACACAACACAGCAGACAGAGAGGGAGGGTGAGCAGAGGAGAGGAAGAAAGTAGACTGAGAGAAGGCAACAATGAGAATTTGCATCTCATTTGGATCCGAGAGTCACTCAAACACGTCGCCCGACACAACAACACTTACATTCAGCGTGCATAAACAGAGTGACAAAAATTATGAAACATTCACATCTAAATGAACAAAGTTCATCTTGGCACTCTACTTCAAACTGCACTGATTGAGCCTGAGGCCCATTAACAAAACTCATTTGTGCAGCTACATTGAGAAAGAAAATTACCAGGTCCAAGGTTAACATCACAATGATGTGTGTGTGACTGCCAGGCGAGGATCAGCTTACCTTGTACTTGTCTACTATGGGTAATCTAACAGGCCCATCTAATGATCTGTTGAAGTTTGGCAAACTGTCCAGATGAGAAATGAATGGTAATCCCCTGTAATCATTACAAAAAAAGAAAAGTTTTACACAACCGTTTCCAAAAACTACTTATTCAGACAGTTTTGCTCACTTCCACACAGACACACACACACACACACACGGGACTAATCAGGAGAGGATACTTACGTGTACCAGGGACAGAGTTCACACGGCTCCTTGAGGTTGGCTCCAGTGAGGCCGGAGCAGGGCATGAAGTGGATGTCTTTTTTGGGGTTGAAGCCCACCTTCTTAAGAAATGGCACTAGTTTCTCTTTGCATTCCTCATACCTACAAGAAGCAGGCAGACATTGGCTGAAACTGTATGGCTTTTTCGTAAGTGGTTTATTGGAATTGCTAAACAGCCTATTCAAGGATCAGGTCCGTCTGGCCTGTATAGCCACTTTTTGAGCCAAGTGGAGAGTTTTTGGTTGCGGTGTAACTCACCTCTCGAGACTCCAGTTGACCGTGGGGTCGTCCATTTTGTTGATGAGGACAATCAGGTGTTTGACTCCGGCTGTCTTGGCCAGCATGGCGTGCTCCCGGGTCTGACCTCCCTTCTCGAAGCCCGTCTCAAACTCGCCTTTCCGGCCCGAGATCACCTGTCGGAGGACGAAACAACCGTCATCAGCAGCTGAGCCTCTGTGGTAAAAGACCAAGGGCAAGACCCTACACATATACCCAGCAAGCACTTCTTGTCCAGCCAAATTGTCTCTGTTTTGAAACAGCAGTGCTACTCAATACATTTTACAGCTCGTTATAACATTTGTCCATGTGAATATACCAAATAAATGATGTTCAACCACCAGATGGCCTCATTAGCTGTAACGATTTAGGTCCTACATTTTAGGAACTCCAGATTGATTGCATCTGTGCTGCCTTCATTAACTAGGCTGATAACTTTTAAAAAAGCGCTGATAACAGCAGGTAATGATTCTGTGAAGAGCCATTTATAGTGACTCAATAATAGAGGCAATAAATAAGGGTCAGAAATGTAACTGGCTTTTGTATAGGGCAACAAAATGAAAAGCACAGGCACACCTGTTCATGACCTGTTCATCTCACTGACTGCTCTATCCATTCTAGAGTGTTCTTCTGATCTTCCTCTCTTTAGCCTCTCCCTCTCTCCAAACACATGTGGCTCTCCTGCCGCTGCCCATAACTCGGAGCGCTAAACAAGCAGTAAACATTCAGCGACGCTGAGCGGTCATTTGTCAGGGTAAACCAGCCAGCTGACAGGACCCATCAAAAAGGCTGCAGCTGGAGGCGCCCACTCGACATCTTACTGCGACACACACACTCGCGCCTCTGCAGAGTGACAGAGTGACTGCAGGACGCTCACCAAGACTGCCAGGTCAGCTTGTGATGCTCCACCGATCATGTTGGGCACAAAGCTTTTGTGGCCGGGCGCGTCCAAGATGGTAAAGTGCTTTTTCTCCGTCTCAAAGTATGCGCGGCCCACTTCCACGGTCTTGCCCTTGTCTCTCTCCTCCTGGTTGGTGTCCAGGGCCCAGGAGAGGTACCTGTGAGAACGCGGGAGAGATCACTGGATGGATTCAGTCATAGAACACCACCAGATGTAGATTACAGTTGGTTATTCCTCTCATGGAGATGTTGGTTAATAATGCAGCACTAGGGCTGTATATTCAAGAAAGAATCTGGTGGTACGTTATGCATCATAATATTGAAGTTATGATTCAATATACTGCAATAAGCAAGGAGGTATGTTGCAACACTATAAAATCAGAGTGAAAAAGTTTACTTTATGAAGCACAGTTAAATTACTATAGTTATTATATAAAGGCATTATCTATAAGTATATAAATAGGAAGCTACGAACATGGTACAATGCACACACCAGTATAAATAAGTGGATGCTCTCAATTATCACTAGCTGCATTTAAACCCTGTGACGAATGAAAATGGAAGAGCAACAAGGTCAGCTATTTTCAGTGCAAATGCTACTTACCAAGTCTCTCTGTTCTTCTCTTTGGCCTCTTTCTCGTACTTCTCCAAGGTTCTCTTCTCCACCATTCCTGTCAGATACCTGGAGTGGGAATTTGAGAGTCAGGGGTGGTTTTAATGGCCAACTGGGGGGAGGTGGTCTGAATGGACATACTTCACCTTAAATACAGCAGAGAACAGCTTCCAGAGATAGTACTTTCAACAGATTTTGTTTCAACAGTTTAACAGATTTTGCAGAATGTCAGAAGATGCTCTGAATTACCACAATTCATAACTCACATGATTTGTCCTCCGATTGTTGATTTTCCTGCATCTATTCAGGGGAGAAGAAACGGCAGACACATTAAATGACCAAACACACACCAACAATACAGAAATACAAAAAGCAGGGAAAATACCCTGATGACGCAGCAGGTTCACATCACAAATTTGATTATATGCTAGACAGCTGGTCAGCACTCTCTCTCAAACTCTACCTCGGCCAGAAAATAAATAAAAATGCCATTTTGAAGGCAGACTAACCTACGTGCCCAATGAACACCACATTGACGTGCTCCTTCTTGGGGGCATTAGGCTTTGCGGGGGGTGGCTTGGGCACGGGCAGCTCCTCTTCCTCCTCCAGCTCCTCCAGGCCCTCGTCCAGTTCGGGACCCCCGCTCTCTGCTAGGGGCCCGCCTCCTGGCTCCTCTTCGTCCGGCTTCACCTTCTCCTCCCATGTCTCCTCGACGGCCGCTTCTGTCTCGCCATTCTCCACTGCTGCACAAAGAAACACAGGGAAACATATTAATTTAACTATTCAATTAATTTATTAATTTTCCCTTCAGATTATAATTAAAATGTTCTATAACTAACTGGTCAAAATACTGACACATACACTCCACTTACTTAGACACACTTGCATCTCCCCTTGACTTAATGATTTTGACTGGGTCAGTTAGAATTGTAATATACCAACTAAGTGGTGTGTTGTCAAGGTCTCCAGAAGTATCATCATATAAGGAAACCAGCTCTACAAGTACAGCACTAGACTCCTTGGCACCGAGTTCACAATGGCCCTATAAACAGTGTCGTATTCAAGTCAGGGATCTATTTTGACACAATGCATGAAAACACGGCTTATGATTGAATGATCCCTCCAAAGCAGAAAATAAGCAGAACATTGAGTCGTCTGAGGAATTATGCTCTCCACTGACCAATCAGAAAAACCCATTTTCTTCGGCACACTTGCTATTCACAAACAGCTACAGTAAACAATTTGGATGGTCACCACTGTACTCGTACACTGTACACCACTAGATTTCCCCCAAAGCTGAAACGGACCTGAAATGGACTAATGACACTGACACACACAATAATTAAGTAAATGTACAGGAACCGTGACTATGCATTTATTTTATACAGCATTAACAAAGGCTAGGAGTCCGAACAAGACCAACTTCCTCTGCGTACTCTAGAATCCAAGCAGGTGGATCACTGCACATTACCACCAGCATTGCTGTGGTGATCTCCCTTTAACAAGTGTTTGGGTCTTGTCTTTCTGCCAAGCTGTAGTGGCAACGCAGAGCGTAGAGTTAAATAAGGCATGTAACGTGAGTCGATGGGGACATCCAGTTTCAAGCCAGTTTTAAACTGCGCTGGTTGGCCTGTATATGGCTGCCTGACCAACGGAAGGAGGACACCAGCATATCAACCCATGTGCTGGACACCGTTAGGTTGATACTGAAGTGAGAGAAAGCACTATACCTTTTGGTCAAGACAAAAGGCACACACAAATGATGGGGTTGTTTTAATTACGTTGTTGTGATACAGACAGGGAAGTTGGCACAATGAAGGTCTAGGTGAACACCTTAAAATTGTGTCATTATAAAAACAGCCTTACCAACAACTCCTGAAACGTCCTTGTTAGCAGCTATGTCTGCTCCTATAGGAATATGAATGAGAAATAACAGAAAATCATTTTGGGGGTTTTGGAGGGAGCAAGGATAACTGGACACTCGTCTCGTCTTACAGTCACAAAGAAATTAGCTTTATTACCTGAAGAAGCAAAGGGGTGCACTGATAGTACGAATGCTAAATTGGCCTATTGTTAATAATTTTTAGTCACAGAATAAGAATGATCTATAAGTATTGATGTGTATATAAACCTTTTTTTTTTAAAAAAAATAATATATATATTTAAAAACTTTAAAAAGATCATCTTGACGGCAACATGATTTCTTGGTGAAAGGTAATCACATTTTAATCACAAGGTGGCACCCATTACGTCAACGAAGGCTTTATGTGACACGCAAAGAATGTATGCAAACGTATGCGCACGTTTGATGACACTAGGTTGTAGGTGCAGTAATGACAGACTGACTACTACCTCCTTCAAAACCAAACGAAGCCCGGAATGAATTGACAGAAAACGTGTTGTTCAAAATACGTGTCAAGTACGGAAAAACAATGTCACCACCAAATTCGTAATGAATGCCAAATGATGCAACATTGTAGTCGAGAAGTTGTCAGTTAATTTACTAACTTAGCTACTAAACCCACTTAACAAACCATTGTTGTTCGTTTTCTGATGACATCTGAATCTGCCAACGTTAAATTAAACGCATCGTTGTTTGTTACAACAGCCTAAGCTGTAGACGCACTGTTTTCTGTCATCTGCTGAGAGTTGGCTGCCTGGTTGACATTTAGCTAGCAGCAGCTAACTGTTAGCCAGCTAACGGTAACTTCGAACCAAACCTACCACTAGCTGGTGGAGATAACATTACTATCAGTCATTGTGTTCGTATTTGTATAATTAAGCAGTGTATTAGGACAGCTCATTCTGGCAATTAACTGCGCCACAATGTCACGTTAAACGCTGTTTTGAAAACTGTCGAGTATGTGTTTTTCCTTCGCCACATGAACTTACCGTCAGACACTGGAATTACCGAAGGCCCTCCCTGCAAAAAGGTCGGAACAAACTCGGGTGCATTTACATTGAGCCCAATGAACGCAGAAGATACATCCAACGCTGGGGCCTCCACATCGTCCTCCTGTTCCCAGGAATCAGGGGCTGTATCTTGAGGGTCCATCGCGTGTTATAGCCAGCTATATATTGTTGCTTCACTAACGTTAAAGCAGTGTAAGCTGGCCAGCTAGCTAGCCTGCTAGCTAAATTTACCTTTTATTTACTCCTGTAAGCAGTTATCGACAAGGCTTGCCACCACCATAAAATGATCAAACTGCGTTTCCAAAATGAAGCTCGGCGGTTTGGTGTCTTGCTTTAGTCAGATGCACAAGCACCGGTAGCTCACTGATTCATCAACCTCAGAAGGGACGTGGATCCTGTACAGACACAACGCAGCTCCTCGTGTGTGCGTTCTATGGCATTCAGTGAGGAATTCTGGGAAATGGGGTTTATATTATTTTACAGTTGGCTACGAATGACATTACGCTTAAAATTCAAGGCATATCGATCTGTGCATCTTTTCATTTTCGTACATAATCTCATTTGTGTATTCTGTTACATTATTTTTTACTAGACCAAGCTTAGACTATAGTAAAAGGCTACAGTAGGCCAAGAATAATAAAAAGTGAAGTCGAGGATCAAATTATTTTACATTTAAATAAATTTCAAATTAATTTAGTCTAGTCCACCAGGCTAACTAAATCTGGCTAACTAACCCAAGAAGCCGATATCAGAATAGCCTAATATTGTGTTCAAGCTCTCTGTCTACCACCAGAGGTCGCCAGTCACCAATTGAAATGTGACATTTACTCTGGGATTTTCTTAATCAGTCATTTTTAAGGACATTTTATATTTTATTTTATAATGTGTTGAAATTCTCAGATATTTTATTATTCACACATGGTTATTCGTCACCTGGCAAGTATTCCTAGGTGACAGCATGGGCATAGCCTAATTGCAAATGAAAGTGAGTGGATCAATCCACAATTTCATGCGGCATTATTGGGCTATTCATTACAAATAAATGACAACGAAGTCCTTATCAATTAAATGTGTGTCACAATAGCCCACAGTGCCCTGGTGAAAAGCTTGTAAAAGCATTATATTGTGTTTAAAGGATCATTGTTATATTGTGAGTGTTAATCAGTGTATCAGCTATTCACGCTGAAGTTTATGATAATCCTGATTGATACAATCTGTTTTTAATCCTTAATGTGCGTGCAAGAGTGATGGGTAGGCCTATCAAAGAACATGTGGATTATGACTGAAATGGCTAATGAATTTTGTGAGAATTCACTAAAATGGTGATAATCAGGCTACTTTCATCTTAGTAGCCTAATTACTACCAAAAACTGATGCCATAGATTTGAAGACGTCAATTTTGACAGCAATACCTAGCTTGCACATCATCGAAAGTGCATAACAACGACCATGACGTCACGAATCCCACCTTTCATGTCCTTCGCAGCGCAGGGAAGTTTGACTACAGGTCGTAGTCTGTGGTTTCGCCACGGGCGCACAGTTGCGCTGACTCAATTCCACCCAGTCCTGGAGAGGTTTGACTTTGATTATTTCTGATTAAACTACGCAAGCGGAGACCAGTTTAAGCCGAAGAGAAGGCTGTTCAACATTGGATTTACATTCTGTGTGGGGATACTACTGCTCTCTCTTTCGGTGGGCTTTCAGGAATAACCAACAACATGTCGAGAGACCCAGAGGACGTGAATAAGCTTACTGAAAGTACATACAAGGTAAATAGCGCGTTCAGATTGCGATTAGTGGGTGCCATGGTGAAGGTTTTTATTGACTTTTATATTTATTTGCTCGAGGAGTGTCTAAAAACACAAGCATGCCTAATTCTACATAGGCTATGGCTATGGCTAGAAACAAAACACATGTCCTGTCTAGTATTGGTAGCCTATTATATGGGCTACGTTATGTCGGTCACATTGCACCTGTAGGCTAACCTGACTGTTATCTCTAAAGGGTAGGCTATTTAATGGTAGCCTAACCTACTCTTAGAAAAAATCCTATTGTCCCCAAGTGATTAAATGGCATCGGTTTCGAGCTCAAAACAAACTATGTTGTAGTGACGTCCTGAGCGTCTAAACACAGTCTTAGATTAATCTTAATTTGCAAGCGTTGTCTTTCTCCTCTACCTGAACTATACCTTGTCTTTCCCAAATGCACCTAAAACACTTGAAAGTGACAGGGACTTATTTCACAGTACGTTAACCTTCCCCAGCTAGAGCTGGTTTCAGGGATGGAGTGAAGGAACCTGTTTTTGTGGGGTGTAAAAGTTGCATACCTGACTTTGCATTGTTCTGTTGAGGGTGTGCCTGGGGAATTGAAAGAAGAACTACCCGACGTGTCTGGTGGGGAGCTGCATTCCTCTAGAGACTTAGCTCAGGGACGTCTTCACAAGGACTTTGGTCTGGCCTGCTTCAATTAAGAAGTTAATGATTAAAAGTTCTGCTGGGCTATTTTTGTGTTATGGATTGTATAAACAATCCTCTCTTTGCCTTTAAAAAGTTTACAACTTGATGAAGGGTTTGAGATTTCTCTGACATGCATCATCCTCAGTAGACTAAGGTCAATCTTGTCTCAAGCATACTTTGTTACAGCAGTGTACTGTACTTTACAATAAATAAAAAGTAGGCAAAATAGATTGCTAATAGTTTTTTTTTCTGATTCACACAAACACCAAAAACAGTTTCACTGTAAAATGATTTCTACATCACAACCATTATGGCACTGTATATCCCAATGAGAAAGGAGACAGACCAATATTCTGTTCCTGTTTATTTGTCCAGTTGTATTTAAGCCAATTTTCACTTTTGTTCACAGAATGTTGTGGAAAGCTTCAACCCAGCACTGCGGAACCTAGTCAACTTGGGAAAGAGCTACGAGAAGTCTGTGACAGGTACTCTGCCTCCGTGCTGTGAGGATTATTGAATTGTATTAGATTGATGTGTACAAACTACAAAAGATCAGTGCATCATGTCATAACGGCTCTCTGTCCTCTCATCACAGCCATGAACATGGCCGGGAAGGCGTACTTCGACGCCGTGGCCAAGATAGGAGAGAACGCCGCCGTCTCGCCGGTCTCCAGAGAGCTGGGTGAGTGTCTGCCCGCCCCAGGCTGGTCCTGAAGCCTGTGCCTTCACCAGCCATTTCGCCAACGCCAGGGAGAATGAGTCATGGTGGCACACGTGGCCAGGAAAGCACAGGGCTGATTAGCCCATCTCTATCCAGCCCTGAGTGAAAAAACAGAGTTCGCTTTGCTGCAGCGCATGTGTCTGAAGAGAGGCACTGCTCAATGTGTTTGGACTACTTGCTCTGTTGTCAGTGATTCAGTATCCATTGTGTTCATTAAGGTCTCACAGACAGTGTGTGTGTGTGTGTGTGTGTGTGTGTGTGTGAGTGAGTGAGGTGGATGCACATGTGTAGGAGGGGAGAGTGCATTTAGAAGCTCACCTCAAAGCGTTGCTTCATTTGTCATCTTCCATTAGCCTCTCACTTGTACTGTTTCACAGTCTCTCAGATAGATAGGGAAGCCCATAGCACTGCCTATTTTTGTACTCTATGGCTTTTTATATTATGAAGGAAAATGACTGAAAGGAAGAGACTATCATAATAACTCATGTACTGTAGAGAATATTTATTGAGATCATTATGAATGTCTGCAGACCCTCAATGGTGTGTTCATATTTCTCCAAGCCTCCCACTACCAGGACACTCCTAGTGTGTGTCTGTGTGTGTGTGTGTGTGTGTGGGGGGGGGGGGGGACTGGGGGGGGGGGGACTTTCTGGTGCTTTTTGGCTTTGCTGGCCGGCTGTTGTCCCTTTGCAGCCAATGGGCGCAGTGTCTGTTGCTCCAGCTATGTGGCTGGGCTCACTCCCCTCTCAGACGCAGACGGCCGGTCAGACGGTGTGAACTCTCTCACACGTAGCGCTGAAGGCGGCATGCAAACACGCCGAGCAAACAGAGAGAGAGCCTGAGAGAGCGTACCATCGTCTTGGCTCCATCTGCCGCACCACAAACCCCCCTCCCTCCTTCATTAGTGCAGTCCGCCAGGTCTCTGAGAAAACCTTTAAACACTGACGAGACACAGGCAGGCGTGTTTCTGTATGCCACTGTAGTCTTGGGCTGGATCCCCCCTCACACTCTGCCCCCCCCCCCCCCCCCCTCTTTCTCTCTCTCTTTGGCCAATATAATTGTTGAGATTAGAAGAAAGCTCACTGAGTCATCCCCAAGAAGTCCCCCAAGCTACTGTCAAAGCTGTCAATTACTGTCAGGGCACAAGAATGTGTTGGCTTATCCATATGTCAAATGGCATTTTAATGGGTTCAAACTCTCACTTTGTGTATATGCACGTCCATTTAACTGTTGAGCTTTGACTTGGTGCTCACGCAACGGTGTGAATATATCAATAAGCTTATCTCTTAATGGCCATGTGTCTGTGATAAACAGAGAAACGACCAGCAAACGCCTGATAACCGCCCAACATTTTACCCACCTGTATCTCATAGGATTCCCTCAAATGAGGATTAATGTGACGCCAAACACCAGCCAAACACCACTGCTGATGTGACGGCCATGTTTGTCCGACTAATGAGACCTAATGATTGCGCCATCATTACAGCCCTTCATTGGCACCCTTTGTCTCTGATAAGAACGTTGGTGAAGTGGCCCAGCTAGGCAAACACACAGGAGCAGGCATGACAGAGGGAACCAGACTTCCCGGCTCCTTCCTGCCATAGAATGCTCTTGATTGGGTGCGCGCGAGCACCTCTTATTATAGACGCCCCCACGGGTATACAGTCAGGCAGAACAATAATATCAAAAGCTTTTACCCTCGAAAACACAACTTGTTTCTTGTCAAAAAATGAAACATGCCATTGACACTGTAGTCTAATATAGAAGCGATTGTTTTTATGTTTTCGAGGTATTGTGGTAATGCGAGATGGAATATTAGGCATCTCCCAGGGGAGCGGAATGGAATTGAAATGCAGCCAGGTTGGAATGTGAGCCAACAAAGGGCTTCATTTGACCCTCCACCCTTCCACCCTTTCAGAGGCTGGCAGAGTTATGCGGAGCACTAAGTTAGCTCCGAAGGGGCAGCCCTGGGCTTGGGGAGGCCCTGCCCCACAGGGGAAATGACATTGTTCTTGGGGTGGGAACAAGGGTTTCGCTCTGGTGGCCTGGCCCGGGCTGTTTGGGGGCACTTGTCCCTGCCTGGGAGGGTTGCATGACCTGGCCAGTGCAGAGGGTGCTAAATGTCTTGCCTCTCAATTGGAGATGTGATTTGGCTGCGGAGGTTTGATCTTGTTAACTGGCGCAGGGTTGGCCACAAGCATGCTCACTGTGTGTGTGTGTGTGTGTGTGTGTGTGTGTGTGTGTGTGTGTGTGTGTGAGTGTGTGTGTGTGGTGAGAGCTTATTCATCATGTCCCAGGACATACAGTAATGTCAGAAGTTCTCAAGAGGCTTTTTTCCGAGAGTGTGGACTATTGAGCCCCCCCTTCCCTCACTTTCTCTCTCTCTCTCACACAGACACACTCTCTCTCTCACTTTTTCTCTCTCTCACTCACACACACTCTCTCTCTCACTTTCTCTCACTCTCACACACACTCTCTCTCTCACTTTCTCTCTTTCTGTCCTCACCTCTCGCACCTCCTCTCTAGAACAGCAGCCGTGGTCAACAGGGCGTAAGCAGTGTCCTGCCACCCACTGTGCTCCCCCTCTGCTCATCTGTCACGTACCTTCACCTGTCAGATGTCTCCGCCTGCGTCACAGACACACACCTGAAACGGACTGTTGCACACTGTTTATGCTCTCTCTGTCTCTCACTGATCTCTCAGGAGATAGAGCCCTTGTCACTGAAGTAACTGGCAGCATGATTTATTTATTTATGTTGTGAAATGCAGAGACAGTGACAAAATGGCAGGATTCATCCATGTCTTAATTTTAAGTTTTGTGTTTCATGTGTCTTTAGTTAGAAGCAGGCCGTGACTAGCCTTATATCAACAAATGAGTCTTACTCCATGTTGCAAGGGCTTTTACTCATGGGTTACTCACACTCCTAGGGTGTGCTGAGCTCACAAAGCTTTTCCACTTGACTGTCAGTCTCTTCACCCTTTATCTCATGGGTCACCGAGGGGTCACATGGGTTAAAGTCAGCACCATATGAGTACAGAGACCTAGCCCGTATCTAAAATGCCACGTATCACATTATCTGTGTTTAAGCAACACAGTAATTGCACTTGGGTCTCACTTTGTTTATGTAATAGCTTGCTAATGGTCTTTGTGTGTGTGGGGGTGTGTGTGTGTGTTTGTGTGTGTGTGAGAGAGAGAGAGAGAGAGAGGGAGAGAGAAGGCTAGACAAGGGTGAGGACTGTGTGGGTGACCGGAATGATTGTAGCCAGTGTGTGGGCATTGCGTGGCCCCAGTGTAAACAGTGTGGCCTCCACCAAAGCAAACACGGCAACTCTTTTTTTTTCTTTCTAAAGTCAAGTGCTCTCGAGCATTAAAGAGCTGACTGCCTCGGAGACCTTCAGCTTGCACCTTCCTCCCAGCATTAGCGGCTCCAGCCAGCCGCCCGTAATGAGCGGCCATGGATTTTCCCAGAAAAGAAAAAAAACAAAATCAAGCTGACAAAAGGGCGTGCATGTGTTCCAGGAGTTCTGCTTGAGTCACCCGTGCTTTAAAGCTCCTACTCTGAGTCACTGCGGTGTATCAGTCTGAGGTGGAGGGGGTGGTGGTGGGGGCTGGTGGAGGAAGCAGGGAAAGGGAAAAAAACATAATAATTCATCCCTAGCAACCTTGCTGCATGCGCCACTCCCTGCACTCTCGTTTAAGCCCAGTATCAGGGTTGCTGAGCAGCCGCCAGTGCTTTTAAAAAAGGTGGGACAGCCAAAAGGGTTGGCACCGATCACAGAGACACACCTGTTGAGCACTCGCTGACGGTTTCCTGTTAACTCGTTCCTGCACGTCTCCCGTTTGAGGCGGCGGTCTGAAGATCACAATCAATGCCGAGCCATGCTTAACCCCCCCCCCCCCGCAACCTCCCAACCCCACCCTCCCAGCAATCAATCATTTCAGGTTCTCTCTTGTCAAAATGTGCACATGATCTGCCGCAGGAGCAGCTACCTCTGCTGTGTGTAATCATCACCGTGAATCGACTCCCTTTGCACAGCATGAATACCCTCCCCACACACACACACACACACACACACACACACACACACACACGGAGTGTCCTGGCAGTGGGAGGCTTGGTGATGAGGAGGAGGGAGGTGAGAATGGATGGCTGTGTCTGGCAGCGGTCCGGGATGAGACGCGGCGAGACAAGCTGCGAGAACCTCTCAGTGACTGATTGACAGGCCCATGTGAACACTCGGGCACACACACAGAGACAGACAGACACACACACACACACACACACACACACACACACACCAGAGGCAGAATGAGGTAATATTAGTGAGTCAAACCAGTTTTGCAAAACTCAACCATTTAACTGTAAAGAAAACAATTTTCAATAGAGGATGGCGTTTTGCTCTTCATTATATTCAAGCAGTCATGAGTGGATGACATACCGATGACCATAGGTCAGTGATAATCAGCCAAACTCAGAGTCAGTTGGACAATCCAAAGAGCCGGACCCTGAGTCTCTGAGTCTGAGACTCATTATGATGAATCACCCATGGGTGACAAGGTGTGTTTGAGCAGGTCAATTATTAGTTTATGTTTTTGGGGCTGCAGTGTTCCTTGGGGAATTCTAAATCACTTTTCTTCACTAGTAGTTGGAGTGGATTGACATGATGTCCACAGAGATGCCCCCAGTACAAGTGTTCTTCTCATGATGGCACTTTCACTGCTATAAATGGAGATGTTTATGTGTTCCCAATCTGGCTTTCATGTGTTAGATCGGGAGCTAAGCAGGGTAGATGGATGATCACAGTCGTTGAACACACCCTGTTTTCCTGTAATGTCTTGCGCTGGCATCAATCCAGTCTGACTGGATCAAGCCAAAACCATCGCTGTTGTGATTAATCCAAGATGAGTAGTCAGACAAAAGGGACTTTGACTCCATGAGGGAGTAAGTACACTCAGAGAGGGGAGACATGGAATGGTGTGTCTCTCAGCTTTTTCATGACTTGAGCGGTAACCTTTCCGCAGGGGTCAGGTTGGGGGGGGGGGGGGGGGGGTTGCAGGTTGTTTCTAGAGCTGTGAAAACAGCCGGCGCCGATGCACGCCCGTGCCGCGCATACAAAGGGCTGCATTTACCAGCACGTTCTGCTGACCTTTACCCGAGGGGGATGTTGCTGTCATAAGCACGTGTGCCACTCTCCACGGCGAAGCTCGCCTTCGCACCGCCAGTTATCGCGCCTCGGTGGTGGTTGTCGTCGTTGTTGTTGTTGCTCTGTTTGTTTACTTTTCAGTGAGGTTTGTTTACGCAAGTTGCAGTTCCAGATGCCATAACCTGTTAATAACAGGGGTGTGGCTGTAAAATGCCAGCCGTTAACCAACCCAGGTGCTTCCTCCTGGTGTCTAATACAACAGTGTGATGAGCTTGGAAAGCCCAATGCTGATTCATTCTGGTCCCTTTGCTCTCCTAGGCAGCTGGTCCAGGCGGCATATTTACAGGCCGGTCAGACTAAACTGAACACCGGTAAACGGCCCATCATTTGTAAGAGACGGCACCACCAGAATATTCCAGTCCGATTTGTATATTGTTCTCGGTGATAATGTGGAATGCCTGGATCCCTCTCTTTTTACTGTGAGGGAGGGAGTAATACATGCGTTCACACTTGCTTTGAATGGTCTGTCTGGGTCTTGTGTGTTTTGTCTGGGCCTCTGGAGATATCATTATTGACAGGGACGCCTCTCTGTTGTGGCTGACGGGCATGTTCTCTGCCGTCGACAAATGAGCTTGCCAAATGAATCGGCATATTCACAAGTTCTGGTGCTAGTTCTAGTGTTCAGAAATTCATTATTTGTATGTCAATATACTTTCATCAGACACCGGACATACTTCAGCCATTTCTTGGAGCCAGTTCAGACATTATCACATCAAATGCCATATGGTACTTAAAATGTAAATATGTTTTGGTCACTTGAAGAATCCTGGTTGTGTAATCTTGCAAAGAGCTTTAAAGGGTCCTTCATCCTGTGTTATGTACAAGATGTACAGGGTCTCCAGTGGTCTGGGTATTTGTTGCTACAGACTAGGTTAACTCCTTGAAACCATGATTAATCTGAAGGAGACAACAGAAGAATAATGAAATGAAAGCCTGGCTTATAGATGACGATGATGATGATGATGATGATGATGATGATGAATTGTGTTCCCACAGGTGTTGTTTTGATGGAGATTTCCGAGACACAAAAGAAGGTCCAGCAGGAGTTGGAGGAGACGGTGAGTCTGCCACACCACATGACAGGAACAGGGAAGGGATGCGAGGGACACACACAGTGCTCAGAGCGTTCCCTTTTCGTAACGCTCCATCCCTTTTATCCGTTTATCTGATCCAGTCGCTTGCTCGTAGAGGGAGAGAGAGAGACGCTCCAGCACTAATAGAATGTCACAGTGAGATGACTGAGGTCTCCATTAGACCGCCATTAGTCTGGAGATTAAAACCGTGCACAGATGGACTGTGTGGTGCAGACAACCACACACACACACACACACACACACACACACACACACACACACATTGGCTTGGCTTGGCTTAACAGCAGTATTTTACTTCATCTTATTAGTGTGTTCCAATACCTGTACTAATATTGTGGCCTGTTTTTATACTTCATACTGATTGCTGAGGTAACCGTGTGGCTCTCCAAGCTGACATAACTCTGAAGCACACAGACGTAAAAAACGATATTAATGTTTCGCCACGGTCGCCCGATAAGCGGACCCCACTGATAAGGATTTCTCCTCTAGTGCCGTTATCAGCCACGACACGCATACCTTCCCTGGCTCTACATCTGGTCATTTGTGTGTGTTGTTGAGAAACCCCTTTCTGTCGCATCCGAACTAAAAAGCTTTCTTTCTCCTTTTCTCTCTCTCCCCACTCTCTCCTCTCCAGTTCAAGAAGTTCCACAGAGATATCATAGCCGAGCTGGAGAAGAAGACCGAGCTGGATGTCAAGTACATGACGGTGAGGAGAGACACTCGGGAGGTTTCGGCTCTGGAACATCCTGCCCGGTTCTTGCTGTAGACGTGCAATTGCACATGTTTAAGTGGCGTGCCTATGAACACATGCTGCTGGTGGAACACAGCAGTTGAGGGTGGGGGGAGACTTTTACTTTTTCCTGAACTTGGACTAGCCAAACCTGTGTGGGCTTGGGTAATGATGCGCACACACACACACACACACACACACACACACACACACACACACACACACACACACACATAGAGATCTTGCTCTCACTTTGTCACTGATGCAGCGATTGTGTCACGTCTGTCCCCCCCAGGCCACATTCAAAAGATACCAGTCAGAGCACAAGCTCAAGCAGGACTCCCTGGACCGCTCGCAGTCGGACCTGAAGAAGTTGCGCAGGAAAAGCCAGGGGAAGCATTCCTCTAAGTACGAGGTCAAGGAGAATGAGGTGAGGTCACACGTGACCCGTCTAAACAAGCGGACCTAATTCATAGTCATACAAAGGTTATGAAGTCCACAACAGCACAGTGAAATAACTTACTAAACATATCATACATAATGCCCAATATGCCTTATTTCAAATTGAGTCAGATTATTATAAATTATGCCATTTATATAATCAATAGGATTAGGCTGGAAAATAACCTAGTCGCACAATACTAAGAATTATATGCTAACGATAAATGCAAACTGTCCTAACCATTTGTCCTGTTTAGTCTGGTATTTAAATTGAGTTTGCTCTACAGTGTTGATCTGTGTGGCAGTTTGATGTTGTTTTGTTTGTGGTCCGCAGGACATTTGAGTGTGTAGGTGGCGTGTCTGTGATCTTTGCCTGCATATAGTGCAGAACAATGACTCCCATTTACCCTGTTTCATAAGTATTTAGCATAAAATCCCATGCGCTTTATGCTCCATCTGATTTGATGTTTCCAAGGGCAGTCTGTCACTGTGCTACTTCCAAACACCATAGTATGCTACATTTATATGCTCATAGATAGATAGATATACTTTATTGATCCCTAGGGGAAATTCAAGAATTCTTTTCATGCTTTTGTATAAGGAACAAATGAATGTGAAAATATTCCTTGAGTACAAACCATGAAACCCACAAAACCAAACTAAACTCCCCAGCACCACGCCTTCAGCCTCAGGCAGATTCTTTGCATTGGTGCGGCACCTTTTCCATGTGTCCCTCCTTTTCAGACAGAGGTAATTTCTCTGTTGTGCCCCCCCCCCCCCCATTTGACCCCACGCCCACAACGAAAGTACCTGTCCTGTGCGAGCTAGCCGTGGGAGGCGGCCAGCGGAGTGATGTCACTCCTGACTCGGTGCCCTGCGAGCCATTAGCCGGCACAAAGGCAGCTCTCCGTCTCATTAGCGTGCGTGCATTAAGCACCCCGGCTCCTTTTGTGCTGTAAATCAATGTGGTGCTGCAGGCAGGGGGAGATGGGTTTCACTGTGCCCGTAAGCACAGGCAGGGCTCAACCAAAATCAGTGTTGTTGGTGTTGTTTGTTGTTGTTGTTTGTTTGTTTGTTTTTGTCACCCCTCGTGTACCAATCAGCAGAATAACTATACCAATTATATATCCCCAACAGAGCTTTTTATGCTTGGTGGACTTTTTTTTAAAATCCATGTCTAGTTTGTTTGAGTATGTTAGAAGTCAGGAGTGTTTTGTCATTCATCTTTGTTGTTGTCTTTACAGCGTGGCATCTGAACACGCCGGTCGATGTTACCGCGTTCAGCAGAAAAATTATTTGTAGTTAATAGTCTGGTCCAAGGCGATTGAGGTCTCTCGCTCTCCCGAGTATTGACTGGAGGTCAAATTTAAAGTGTCCCTCTCTTCCCTCCTCTCCTCTCACACACCTCTCCAGCCTCTCCTCACTGTGCAGGCAAAAGCCACGTAAATTTCATATGAATTTTACACACACACACACACACACACACACACACATGAGAGCAGTAGTTTGACGTCTCCTTAAACCCCCTGAACCCCCTGTCGTGTAATTGGGGTTGGTGTGTGTCAGCAGATGCGACATGGCGAGAAATGGAAGCACAGTAGGCACTTGTTCGGTCTCGGAGAGAAGCGAGCAGCTTTGTCGCCGGGGATAGGGGCACAGGGAGTGAAAGTGGAGCCAGACATTAAAGGGAAGGGTTGTGACAACAGACTGAAACCTACACCAGGGAGATGGACCATTTTCACTGTCGCTATGACAACTCTTGTCAGAGAAGAAATGGGGTGTTGTGGGGTGGAATGGTTTCCATAGAGGAGCAAAGCACGAATTCTGACAGAAAGCTCAAACAGCTGTTTTCTTTTCACTGATGGTATGAACTATGGACTTTGAACATAACGTGTGGTCACGCAACTAAACAATTTATCGTGCCCCCCTTATTTTTGCCTTTACAGACAGACTGTAAACATATAGATATATACATATAGAGAAGTAGGTCAGTAATATACTCTAAAATGTCATCTGTAGAAATCTGTACACGTAGATCACATGTTTTGGTTTTGCTAGGATTTAAAATGGTGTGATATGAATAGCATCTCACTGGATGGATGTATGTGAGCAGGTTATTGCCTTAAGATTGTGTGTGTGTGTGTGTGTGGGTGTGTGTCTGTGTGTGTGTGTGTGTGTGTGTTTGCGTACCTGTTTGTGTGTGTGCATGTGTGTACCTCTCCTCTCCTCTCCTCCCTGTTGGGAGGGCTGGGTGTTGGAGAGTGATAAGCAGCCCTGTGTACCCCACCATGCCTCTCTCTGCACTGGGCTGAGCTGATGCCATCTCTCCTCTCCCCTCTCCCTGCAGTGTGTCCGATCCATCTCCTCGCGCCAGGTGGACATGCAGAAGTTCATCGCCGAGGGCTGCCGAGAGGCGCTGCTGGAGGAGAAGAGACGCTTCTGCTTCCTGGTGGACAAGCACTGCACCTTCGCCAATCAGATGTCCAGCTTCCACGTCAGGGTGAGGCTGCCAATCACAAAACATTCTCATATTACCCTATTGGACACCTAAGATTATTTGAAAAGGCCTCCTGAGTCCTAAAATATCGTAATATTTTTCTGGATTGATAACTATACTTTATAGTATTATAATTTATAGTATTATATATACCATAGTATAAAGTTATAGTATTATATACTATAAAGTAATATACTACTATATATATACTTTAAAGTAGTATACTACTTAGAAGCGTCTGCCCAATTCTATAACCATAACCATATTTCCAGCCAAGCTCAGGCACATTTCAGTACATTATTGGTGGGTGTGTTCACTGTGTTGTTGTAAATTATACCCATTTTATGCCCTGTGTTATTGGCACAGGCCAAAGAGATGTTGACAGACAAGCTGCCCACCTGGCAAGACAAGTGCAGCGATGCCACCAAGGTGCCGGACAGCGTGATGACCATGATCGAGGGTCTGCAGACACCAGTGTCCATGACCCCAGACGCCTCCCCCCTCATGGAGCGCTTAGCGAGGGTGAGTCCACTCCACCTGCGGATCCTCCTACCTGCTACCTGGTGGTGGAGGATCAGCTACCTGCTCATCCTCCACCACCTCCTTACAAGAGCGCATCACCGAGATTGACTTATCTTTGTCTTGAGTTGGTTATCTTATCTGCTGCAATAAATTGTCAATTGAATCATGTTGAAGATGGTGAACAATGCACTCTGGTACGTGGAGCATTCATTTGATAGGATGAATTGAGGAAGTTGAGTTAAGTAAGTTGAAGAGCTCCTATCGCCAATACCGAGAGAGTAGAATCGGATAGAAAGCCAACACCTTACTGAAATACCACATAGTTAGTTTTTATTAGGTTGTAATGTGAGCATCCAAGCTGATAAAATGGCTGTTATCTTGATAAACATTCAAAGGCAGTAAAACAGCATAGTTTTCATTCACTCTTTGCCCTTCATGGGCCAAATAAACTTTGATATTTCAGTCGGTGATAGAGCCTCAGTATTACAGGTTTTGCCAGCAAGACCTGAAGTCAACAAAGAGAGAAACCAGATGCCCAAATGTTGGGATGAATGGTGTCGCCCCCCACCCACCCCCTCATACTATTTCCTGGTCTCAGTCTTGCCGTTTTGATTTTTCCAGAACAATTCGGACACGGTGGGGCCCCCACCTGCCCCCACCCTGAAGGCCCAGATCAGTCCTCTGGCCAACATGTTCACACAGGACATCCCCAGAAGCCCCATCTCCATTGACCTCAACTCAGGTACTGACCAGCGTCACCGCCCGCCCGCTCGCTCTCTTTAGTTGCACTGTTACTGCAGGTGGTGCTGACGCCGGCAGATCGGTCCACCTTCCCCAGGGATGTTGGTCATCCTGTGGGAAGGTGCATGTTTCAGTTATGACATGTGCACTGACCTTTTAAAAAGACATGAGGAGAGGAACTGGAGGAGGTAATGAAGCCATTGCATCGATTTTGAGCCACCCGGTTCTAATGAAATCTCTTACTCCTAAACTGTGTGGGGAAATGTGGGCGTGGGGGCGTTGTGAGGCATGGGAATTGGATACAGGAATGGTAAGCCTTTGTCACGGGGTTCATTTAAGTCCGTCAAGCTCTCATGCCAAGAATCTGAAAAGTTCATATGCTACACAAAGTTTTCCATTTCATAATGTACCACTTTTTCATTTTAACATGTTTTTTTAATAGTCAAAAGAGTAGTATACATCGCACACTGGCAAAGCAGCAAAATATACCCTCCAGTGTGTGATGTATACTACTCTTTTGACTTTTCAATAGTTATACTGCACACCATCAGCACCTGGAACAAGAAGAGCTGTGCACAGGGATTTTGACCTTTTGATGTTTTTTAATATTTTATGTTAAGATCATGTTACTTGGTAATAAATGCAATTATTTGTGAGTTAAATTGTTTTTCTAAATAGCCATGCTAATCTTAATGGCATTCCCCATTCACTCAAGAATGTACAGACCAGGACAGTCTCGGCAGCAGTGGCCTGTCGCGGTCGACCTCGGTGTCCAGCGACATGAACGTTCGGAAGCCGCGCGTGCTCACCATCTTCCCCCACACGGCCGGCAACAACGACACGCTGCTCAGCTTTGACGACGGCGACCTCATCACCCTGCTCATCCAGGAGGAGAAGGACGGCTGGCTGTACGGAGAGCTGGAGAAGACTGGACAGTGAGTGCTGAGGCCCGGGGGTGGCCAGTGAGAGGGCGGCGGAGGTGATGGAGGTGGTGGGGGCAGGGGTGGTGGAAAGTACCAGCAACTTTGACCCGGGCTGTGGGTCCAGCTTCCATTATCTCCCATACCGGCTGAGTGTTTCTGCAGTAGACGTTGATGATGGATGGGGATTATTTTCTCAGTAATGGAATACACTGTGGGTCAGAGTGGTCCCATTATACCTCATATCAGACAGACTCTTTTTCCTTACTTACTGTGTTATAGTGTAGAAGAGTACTTCTGCTAGAGTTCTTAGCTCTTGAGTTCTTACTGGGGAACTGAGACTCACACTGCCTGAATTGGTTTGGGAAGTAATTGTTTTTGAGGGGTGTGTTCAAGTTATTTTGTGGGGTTTGAAGATTTCCATTCTCCATTTGTACTCCATTGTAAAGTTATACGTTTTAAATGCAAATGGTTGATCATTACCATTTTGTCATTGTACCTGATACATAGGACACATATGCAGGAGAGTCGAACTCTGACCTCTTTTGAAATCTGTGATGTTCAAAGATGATAGAACACAGTAATGTTGACTCCCCAGAGTGGGAGGGTTTTGAAGCACTGACTTGCAAAAGTGTGTTCTCATTGCATGCCAGATCGCATGCATGACTGGTTGCACACACACACATTATGTCCAAGAATCAGTCTGAGTGTTTGCATAGGTTTACATAGCATCACTGATATGGTTGCTAGAAACCAAAGACTAGAAACGCATTCCTTCAACTATGTAGCCATCGCACACACACGCACGCACACGCACACGCACACGCACACGCACACGCACACGCACACGCACACGCACACACACACACACACACACACACACACACACACACACAGTCACCCTCCCCTGCTGAGCCCCGGAGTGGAAATACTTGTTCTTGGCCTTTTGTTAATTTTTTTTCTCGCTCCTGATTTGCTTCAGAGAATTCTCTGGGAATGCTTGACATGCCAGATGAGGCACACACACACACTCACAGCACAGCTCTGGCTAATAGAAGGTCAAAGTAGACGGTCGCTACCCTTCAGGTCAGAGGGCCCCAGGGCCAGGGGCGAGGCCACAAGCGGACAGACGCGGTCAGTCTCGAAAACGCTAATGTCCTCGTCAATGCTCCAACGCGTAGGTGCGTTCCCATGGCATCGCCGGTTGCTATCTGGCTAGCTAATGGGTGTTTAAGATACTCCCAAGCGCCATTACACCACGTTATGACTAGGCTCAGAGGGCCAAAACGCAGTGTAGTGATATGGTCCACAAGGTCAGATAACACTAAAGGGCCGTTCCCCTGGTTTCTCAGACCCTCCCTTTATTGAACCCGCCCTCCCTTTGTCTTGCACTAGACGCAGACAAACAGAACTCCAACAAGCGACAGTGACTGGATATGATATAAAGTGCCATCAAGGAGGTGTCATTTAAAGCTAGGCGTGTGTAAAGGCAGCTTGTTAGTATTACAAAGTCTTCTTCACTTAAGAGGTCAGCTAAGGTTATTTTTTTTCCATTTTTATCCAACAGCTTGACAAGAAGCGATTTATTGAATTTTTCAAGGCTCACTTTTGCCAGGACGTAAACAGCAGTGGCTTCTGTAAGGCAGTTTCTTAGCAACCATATCTTGACATGTTTTTAGAGATGACTTTTTACCTAATGATTTGCAGCAGTAGAACTGTGAGGTGCAGCAGCCACACAGTGATTTCTTTCATTCAAGTCGCTAATGGCATAATGCAGACGTTGACATGTATGTCCCACTTAGTGCCCTAGTCATTTCCACTAAACACTTAGCTTCCTGGTGACTAAGTGTCACACACACACACACACACACACACACACACACACATGCACACACACACACGCACACACTATACACACAAAAGCATTTTTCATAGACAGAATGGAATTTGATTAACTGTGCTTTGTGTGTGCCTTTCTGCTTTTGATTAACAATTTCTTTGTTGTCTCGACAGACGTGGATGGTTTCCGTCATCTTACTGCCGGCCTTACGGCGAGCCAGCGTTGACAAACAGGTAAGCCTGTGTTGCATCACCACTGCAGCGTAGACTTGAACTGCAGAGAATAAAAACCTTTCACCTAAGACAGTGCCTATTGTTTCTGATCTTAGACATCAGACATGTTTTTTGTTGTCTCTGTTAAGCCTGGGATGCACATCTAACCCAGTTTCCACTGAAAAAACCACTTGAAACGTCATTTGTATTCTGAAGACCGACCATGCCGCACCAAAGATGACGTTTAATCGTGCCTTGGAATTTAATCAGTGCATCACCGTGTGCATCTGGGCTCTGACCGTGTCTCATAAACAAAATTAATGATAAAGCTGGAGATATGTCCATAATTCTTTGAAGTGGTGTAAGTCTCTGAGCCTTCTCTCTTTTGGGGTCCCGCAGGATGGACTCACATGGGTATGGAGGGGCAGCTGACCTCCAGGAGGAGGAGAGTCCCGTGCTCCTGCCACCGGCCGACTACACCGACTCGACCAGCCCCATCAAGACCTCCAGGCCCTCTCCCGACAGCATGGTCAGTACAGCCGCTAGGGCCCTTAAAGTAGCGTTGTGAGTGAGTGGGGGAGGGAGGAAATAAGGGGGTGAGTGAATGAGTGAGTGAGTGAGAGAGAGAATGAAAAAGGGAGAGAGGGAGGGAGGAAATAGGGAGAGAGTGAGTGAAAGAGGGAGGGAGAGAGTGAGTGAGTGAGGAAGGGAGGGAGGAAATGAGGGAGTGAGTGAGTGAAGTGATAGAGAGAGATGTGGGACGAAGGGATGGAATAGTCGATTCAGCTCTGTCTCATATTTTGAGTGTGTTGAGCAAAGATGACCGGCCAATATGAGATATTATTTACTGTGTGATTGTGTACTGTAGGAGGCCCAGGCAGTACTTTAAAGTGAAATAGCACTCAAGTTCCACTCTGACAAATAGCGTGAAAAAAAAAAATCAGTCAGAGTTGGACGTTGGAGTTGGACGTTGGAAACAATCTCTCGGTTGTCGTGTTTTTCCTCACAAATCCCCTTAACTGACTTATCAAAAGCGATCACTGCCACTGAGCACAGAGGACCTCTCTGCTCTCTCCCCGCACCGTCGCTTCACAGGCAGGCCCAGCCATGCGGCAACATCTCCTCCAATCCCAGTCCATCTCTGTCTCTCTCCCTGGATTTGGTTGCCTCCCGGGGGGACAAACCTGAAACGGGCACCAGAGCACTGGCCGGCCGACCCCAGTGAAGGGACTCGCTAAACAGTCAGTCCCATCTCTGGCCTCCTCCGCCCCCTCCCTCCATCCCCCTTCCTTCCCTGAGGCTAGAGACTCTGCTGGAGCCGACAAATGGACCACACCATGAATACTCTGTGAATATCAATGGGCCCTATATGCGTGTGTGTGTGTGTGTGTGTGTGTGTATGTGAGTGTGTGTGTGTGTGTGTGTGTGTGTGTGTGTGTGTGTGTGTGTGCGTGCGTGTGCGGAGGCTTTCAGTGGAGGCGCGTATAATAAGGGGAAAGGCTGCAGGGTGATCTGCAGTCACCTCCTCCCCTTTTACTGCCGAGCAAAAAGCGACGGCTAAAGACGAAGAACTGGGAGGGAGCACGGAATGCACAGCGCTGCTGTCATCTCCACAATAATAAATAGACATTTCAAAAATGCTCCCAGCCTGGTTCTGTGTCTGCACTGAAGCAGAGAGAGAGAGAGAGAGAGAGAGAGAGAAATGAAAGAGAGAAATGAAAGAGAGAAGGAGGGACAGTGACATGACATTGAAAGAAAAATAAAAAAAATTGCCTTTGTAAGGAACAGTGAAAATCATGTACACAGACAGAGTCCTTGAGAGTGTCAGAGATGGAGAGAAAAGCAAAGGAGGAAACGGAGAGGAGTAAAAAGCGAGAGACGAGGGAGACTTGACAGATGGAGAGGTAAACGGCGAGGTGCAGACGCGGGGAGGGAGTGAGGGAGACGCCGAGTCAGACAGGGACAGGCGCTGAGCCAACGCGGAGCTCGGCACGTCCACGGCATCAATTAGCCGATCCCTGCATCAGCTGAACCCTGATCCAGCTGAACCCCCCCCCCCCCAAACAGCCCTCGGAGCCTGGAGAGTCTCTGGCTCCATTCCCGCTCCTGTTGCACCCCGCCATGGACTGCTGTCTCAGACTTTCCAGCAAGACACAGCCAGCCATCCGCACACAGCAATGCTCATCAGTGGCAAGAACTACACACACACACAGAGACACATATAGAGTACATACACACACACACACACACACACACACACACACACACACACACACACTCACACACACACACTGATAAACTTCAGGTGTGGTCAGGTGACTGCAGAGCATGATGACCGCTTGGTCAGGTGACTGCAGAGCATGGTGACCGCACACTGCCTGCCTGCCTGCCTGCCACCCACCGACCGCACACTGCCTGCCTGCCTGCCACCCACCGAGGTGTGTGGGTGGAGAGTCCCAGGCAGGCAGGCTGGTGGACAGGTGTTGGCCAAGGGCCCCCGGAGACCCACGGCACTCGTCAGCAGCACCTCCCGATGCCAGCCTGCCCCCTGGTGGTGGCCAGTGGGTGGGGTGGGGTTTGGGGTGGAGGAGATACTGTTGATGGCTTATGGTGTGTTGTTTTGGTTCTGTAAAACCATCATGTTTGTCCTACTGTCACCTGAAAACGATGTAGTGCACTGCACAGTGATCGTTTTGTAATTAGATACTGTCAGTCGGAAGAACTGCAACAATTCAAAACATTTTAGGAAGTATTTACTAATGATTGGTGTTTACTTACACACCCGTATATCTTCAGTGTGATTTTTGGAGGAGATAATATCTAGTTTTGAAACGGCTCTTTTTTGCGCTCACTCGAGTCGGGAGTTGTGTGATTGTCAGTGCAGAGAGATGGAGAGTGCCGGCATTTCCAGATGATCAGGATTCCTGACGTGTGCGGTGAGGTCATCGTGTACACACTGTTCGCCCTCAGCGCTGGGGCTGCAGTTTTTCAGAATGATTTGTTGACATCCTGATTGAACCAGTCAGTCCAAAATGTCGGCCAAGTCTCCACTCGGGGAATGGAGATGAAATATGTGTTTGAGTTCCTCATTCTTATACCTGCATCTTTTCTTTACGTTTCTGAACAGGGTGTACCAAATGGAATCTCCAAGCCACCTTTCCTGGGGTGAGTAACTTAAGACAGTGGGCCCTAATTGAAATGGCGGGCAAAAGTGCAAAGTCTATTAACAAGCAAACTTCTTGAACTATAGCTGCCATGTGACATGTGGACGTAGTGATCTGACTCCCCAATGTTTGCGGATGAGGCCTTGGTCACGGTGTTAAATTAGTTCATTGTTTTTGCCTAGTTATTAACTTTATTTAGATTTAAATACTTAAGACTTTGCACTTTGCCCTATCAAACAAATTAGGGCCCGTTGAGTTTCATCTACTGTTAGCAGACCATTTACAAACGTCAATAACTACTTTAGCCATATAAACCTTGTCTTCTCTCTTACAGTGGAGGGAACCCATTTGCTACCGTTAAACTACGACCCACAGTCACCAATGACAGATCAGCGCCCATCGTCTAGGCCCACCCACCAGCGAGTGCACAGTGTGTCCCTCGGCCTGCCTAGCCCCGGGTGGTCGGGGACACCGCATCCCAACGTCCCCTCTCTCACCTCCAGCTGATCGCCTGAACACAACAGCGTCGCCCTGTACTAACTCTGTTGCATTCCGTTTATACTCATGTGCTTTTCAGAAAGGCGCACAGGGGGAACTTCTAGGGGAGAGGGGTGGGGTGGGATGGGGTGGCATTGGCTCCAAAACAGGAGGACTCAGATAAGGCAGAGGGGCCACCTGACACTACCATGACCACTTGGCCTCCGGAATAGAGTTTGTGGTAGAAGTGCATGGTTGGAACCATCCCACAAGATTATTTCAACTGTGTTTTGTGCCGTCGCCATGTCCATTGAGGGATAGGGCTATTTATATATATACATATATATATATATTTTAGATATAATTTAATAATCCTATAGATCTCTATTTTGAAGCAGAATTAGTGTGAATATTGTAAGTGTCCCGACGACAGCTTTCCTTTTTAAAAACAGTGCATTTTTATTTGAAGTACTGCTGTTGTGTTTTTAAATGATACGGTGAGCCCCTGCCTCTGAATGCCTATGATGACTTTTTATTTGCCATTGAATGCTGAATGAATGTTTTCTGTCTGGAATGTGGATTTTTGCCAGTAGTTATTATTTTGGCACTGTAGTGTTGGTGTGTATTTGCTCCCCTAAACTTCCCCTTTTGTGTGGTTGGACACTTAGCTGCTTCCTCACATAAAATGCCTGTACCTGTCTTCGCTCTATATGTTGGTAGTGATCCCTTATCAGCTCTGGTCAGAGACACATAAATTACACTGATATTTAATTGTTGGAACACGGCAATACATGCTTGTTATGAAGTGATCCTCCTGTAGTGCCCTTGAGTACAACTGACCTCTGTCCTCATCCATTCTTGAAAGCTGATGTGCATTCTCAGTGACTTACTGTTAAATCCCACCCCTTCATCGTGACTACAGGTGCATATCCTGAAAGTTGTTGACACATTTGTTTTGGAAAATGTCTGGGAAATGGCTTTCTTTACCACATTGTTGTTCTTTGCCATATGTTTGCTCGCCTGTTGCAATATTCACTTTTTATGTTTTAAGTAACATCACACACATAGAGAACTTTTTATATTTTCTCCGTTCATTTTAAGTATCCCTTTGAACATCCATTATGCACACCCTGAGACAGAATGAGACCTTGTTTTTCAACAAAGATCATATTTTGAATGTACAAGGAGACTTTGTTTAAAATAAAGCTATACTCATGGTTCAGTTGTTGTGTTCTTCCATCATTACAAGCTATAGGCCACTATGCGTTTTATCAAGTTCTATTTAATGGCCTGGCTATCTGAAGTTTGTGAAAATGTATTTCTTTGCAGACCAGTTATGACAAAGAGACTAAAATTCTGTGGAACAGAGTAAAGGGGGCCTGGGCGCTGAAACGAAGTAACCTAGGCTACCTATTGAATTATACCTTGGTGGTAGGCTAAATCAATTTGTGTCCGTTTCACACGTGCAATGTACATAATCGAGATGATTTACAACAGTGCGTCTCAGAAATAAATGTTTTGGACCACATGAAAATAAGATGGTATTTGGCGCCCTCACCTGGGTGAAGAAGGCAAAGTTGACAACACACCACAACTTCAGTTTATACACACTACTTCCTGTTTCGGATCAGGTGTTTAGATGGGATAGCAGCGCGAGTAGGATAACAGCAATCGGAAAATGCATTTGTCAGGTTCAGTGATTTATCTCCCACACTTCAACTGAACGTTTCGTGGCCTATGACAGGGAGGAGTGAAAGGTACGTACCATTTTTTTCTACGCAGTAGCCATCTGCTAGCCATCGGCGGCGGCGGCTTAGCTACGTCAATCTGATGTTTACCTCCCTGTGTGTCCTAGCTTGCTAGCCAGCTTGTTCATTCATTATTTCATAATAACCATCGGCGCATCATTCCAATGTTCAGATTTGAGGACGGGGTTGTGTGTGTGTGCGTGTGTGTGTGTGTGTGTGTGTGTGTGTGTGTGTGTGTGTGTGTGTGTGTGTGTGTGTGTGTGTGTTTTGTGATTTCTGATTTCTGTAATGACAGCACCAATGACAGCTCATTCACCAATGACAGCTCTTCTGTAACGTTAATCATTGAGCAAAATAGCCGCCTTGTTATTTTGCCATGGGGAGCCTGGAAATATGTTTAGATTACTGTCTTGCAACCATATCATAGATAAGTTAATACCTATATTAACAAGGTAGGAAAATGTATTTGGCTAAGTTTACTCATGGCTAATGTTAGTATCGTATAGCTCCCTTTAGTGCACCACTAGCCTATCCCTACAGCAGCGTAACAAGTTAATCGTTTGGACTCCAGCAGGAAGTCTCTGTTCCTTTTGATTTGTAGCGCCGATTCCTCACACCATGTGCGAATGCTGTAACCTATAAAGTGGGCCTACTTGTCTGCTGCCTTGTCTCAGCTTCCTCAACACTCCCATAATAGCCTACATCAGTCTTGAAATATTTTTAGATTAGTGAATCTGAGGTTACCAGATGATGGCGCTTGATAGCCTACCATGCCAGGTTAGCCATTATGCCTACTTTCAACCGGCATCTGTCTGTTAGGGTATCTCAGGTGCCAAAGAGAATCATAGTGGGTTTGGGAAGTGGTTCCAGACGTCTGTGTCCCTATTGCAGGCTTTCACCATGCCTAGCTCTCTCCTGTGGGCGGTGGACGTGTACGGTCGCGTGTACAGCCTGTCCACAGCGGGTCAGCAGTGGGAACAGTGCCGCGACGCGCACCTGGAGTTCAAGCGCGTGACAGCCGTGCGTCAGTGCTGCTGGGGTATCGCCTGCGACCACAACATCTACCTGAACGTCCATGCCAGCGACCTGCCCATCCGCTACCAGGAAGAGACCTACGAGAACCAGGTGTGCTTAGCGCCACACATGCACAGGCACTTCTCATTCATCCACCCACACAGACTGTCTAGCCTATTCATGGAGAGCAGATGTTTTGGGGTTCTGGCCATTGATAAGATAGCACACTTCATGTCAACTTCCCACAGAAAAAAAAAATCAAAACCCAAGTATAAACCTCTTTTACTTTTCCTAGCCTGCCAAACACAAATAATTTGTTGGCTTTTGGATATGGCATCAGATAACGTTGAGCTTGTTGTGATATGCAGCGGTGGAACCCTGTGGATGGATTCTCCGATCGTCTGTTGCCAAGCGACCGCTGGCAGTGGAGTGATATCACTGGGCTCCAGCACCAGCCTCTGGATAGTTTCCAGCTGCCCTCGGAAAGCTGGGAATGGGAAGCCGACTGGTACGCGGACGAGAACATTGGTGGAGAGCCCACAGACAAAGGGGTAAATTAAGCACAGGGAAGAATCTTATCCTTAAAGACTTGTCTGGTCATTTCATTCCTGCCTTCCTGGGTTTGGGTGTCATTCTTAAAAATGACATAAAAGACTTGAAAGACATATCCACATCACACTTACTGCATATGTCAATGCAAAAGGTTTTTAAGTAGTGACTGGGCACATGATATAAAGGAAGTGATTGCGTCATATACTATCATATGATATGTTTCACCAAACTGTGACACATGAATAGCCACATGCTCTTCTGTATGTTTGTGCTTGTTTGTTTACAGGGTTGGACGTACGCCATAGATTTCCCAGCCACCTACACCAAAGACAAGAAGTGGAACTCGTGTGTTCGTCGCCGGCGATGGCTTCGCTACAGGAGATACAAAGCCAGGGACACCTGGGCCAAGGTGCGTGCCAAGACACAAAAGCATGCTTGTCTGGGTTAATGAAAAGCTCTGCGTGATGGTTTTTCACTCACAGCGAAACTCTTATTTCATTGTCTGTAGCTCCATGCATGCGTTCAGTCCCAGGTAAGACAAAGTTCACCGAGCCCCATTGTGTAGAGTTGAGTCCACTTGTTGCTGGTCCTCCTTTAGTCCTGATTGTTTCCCTTTCCCTCCCTTTGGTAGGTGGAGGTGCTCTCAAATCTCTGGACCATACACAAGTTTAATCTTAATTTGCGGGTGTGTGTGTGTGTGTGTGTGTGCTGTTTTCCTCCTAGATTCCGTCCGAGCAGGTTGGCCCCCTACCTGATCCGTTTAATGACATCAGCTGCGGGGGCTGGGAGGTCAATGAGGAGCCAGCCGGCCGTCTCTCTCTCTGGGCCGTGTCTCTGCAGGGCAAGGTCTGCTGTCCACCGCACCGCACCACACCGCACCACAAAGACCCAGAGCAGGCTGTTGATAGATCCAGAGCTATATTAAGAGTTGTCTAGTAGAACCACTATATAGCTCTTTAAAGAAGTACTGAATGCATCACTTTATATTGTTTATCTGATTTATTGATGTAGAGTAACACTTGAGTGTATTGAAGGTGTCACTTATTATGACCGCCGCGCAGCGAAACCCTCCGAATGCATGCCAAGTTTTGTGAACTTTCGTTCATGGGGGGCCTTACAATAAAATAATTTATGTGTACATTTAGTGACCGTACACCAACAAGGATTCCCGGGACACTGAAAGACCGGGGTACACGAAACTTGGTGGGCATGTAACCCCACATGGATAGCATGGAACCATCCTTTTTTGTTTTGATCTGTAGCCCCCCCGCTGTACTGGACCCCCCGAAAGGAGGGTAGGGCAAACACAGTTTTCTGTGAATATCTTGAGAACCGTAGGGCCTAGGATGACCAATTTTTTCCGTATGTTTGCCTCCAGGGGTCATGTTAACCCATTCCATGTGCACACATGTGCATAAACAGATACACACGCACACACATACATTTACAGTAATCATACGTATGACACATACTCACACAGTAGACATATGTACGCATGCATGCACATGCACAAACACACATACGCAGGCAAACACACAAGCACGCACATACACACACACACACCCACACATAAACATAAACTTGTACACGCACACATGCACACAATTCAAGAATTTCTCAGAATTATGAACAGGCAAGATGGGGGTGGGGTTGTATAAAATGAATTTTACATGTGAAATCTATGAACTAATCATGTTTTGGTACTTGTTGTCTAGCAGATACCAGTGAGAATTGAGTGTGGATAATGCAATTTAGTGAGACAGTTAGAATCATATAGGCCTTTCAGCGTGATTTATTTTTGTGGAAGAAATGTGCTGGACTGGGCGGCGGTCGTATTTTGTACCGCTCTGCGGTACATCTAGTTTAATTGGATTTAATTAGGTCTTCATTGCATTTCATCTGACTTAATATGAAGTGATCCTGGGAAGGGAACTGGCAGACACCATTCCGTCCTCATGCACTCCACAGGTATGGTTTCGGGATGGAATCCGGCACGACAATCCGGAAGGTTCCGTGTGGGAGGAGGTGATCCTTCCAGGAGAGGTGGTTCAGATCAGCTGTGGACCGGCAGACCTGGTGTGGGCCGTGCTGTGGGAGGGACAGCTGCTGGTCAGAGAAGGCATCGGCCGCGACTGCCCCAAAGGTTCGTCGTCGCTCAGCCCTCTACGTCCTTGGCCAGTCTGGCTGTCTCCATAAATCACGTCACATCTAATCTCATCTCGTCTGGTTTTGCCTCTGCACTCTCCTCCCTCCTATTTCTCCATTGCCCTCTCTGAATATCAATCAGCTCGTCTTGTTCATCTGATGGTACATCAACTAACACAGTGTACACCGGTCAACTCAGCTCATTTATCATGTGTGATTTTGATTTCTGTTGTGAAGTGGACACACTGCATCTACCATAAAGTCTCCCTATTCACTAATCTCTTCCAAATCTCTTGATTGCCTGATTGCCTGCTGTCTGGTGTGTGTGTTGTGTTTGTTGTGTGTGTTGTGTGTTTGTTGTGTGTGATGTATGTGTGTTGTGTTCAGGGAGCTCTTGACACACTGCATCTATCATAAAGTCTCCCTATTGCCTGATAGATTGGATTTGATTTTATTGATTGATTATGCTTTGTAACATTTTCCGTCAATATTGATTTCAGCTTCATACTCTGTCTGTTGTGTGTGTTGTGTGTGTTGTGTTCAGGGACCTCTTGGGTGGTGGTGGACTCCCCCAGCCCTGAGGTTGGAGCCATTCATGTAGCCGTGGGTGTGAACGTGGTGTGGGCCATCACAAAGGATCACAAAGTAAGACCTACTAAAAACACTAAATAAACATCATCTCATCTCTCCATTATGTCACTTTTGCATATGGCCTATTTGTCTCGAAAATGTTTAAAACTAGTGCTGTCAAAATTAGCATTTTAATCACCTTGACTTGAACGCGAATTAATCATAGGCAACCACAATTGAGCCTCATTCACTTTCAGAGGCTTTACTAAGTTCAGTTTTAACATTTTATTTTTGGTATCAAAACCAATGATACCAATGAGTATGACAACATACTCATTGGTATCATTGGTATTAAAAACTGGCATGCAAAAAGGAATTCTCTCTCTCTCTCTCTCTCTCTCTCTCTCTTCCATGTTAATGCTGTTTGTTTCTCTCTCTCCCTCTGTGTGTTCTTTTTCATATTCTTTTTACATTAACTGTTATGGACCTTGTTATAGTGCATAAGCTGTGCCTTCCAAGCTAACAGTGAAGGACCTTAACAGTTTTATTGGCAATCTTTTGGCTTGTTCTGTATAGTGTCTGTGTTCAAAGTTAAAAATATAAATATGAAACAATTGTTTTTGAATTCTTTGTTGATTTTACATTAGTTTCATGATATTACATGTCAATATCCAATATTAATAGCTTCATTACAAAGAAATTAATTGTGATTAATCACAGCAAAGGTGTGCGCTTAACTAGTACATTTTTTTAATCATTTGACAGCCCTGTATGAAGAATCTTTTAAAGCTGATCTTAAAAGTTTCTGTTACAGACTCTGTTTCAAAATGAAAGGGAAACCCTGGGCCCTATTTATATTTTCTGGATCTAAATTTGCAATTCAGAAAAATGGTAAATTACTGAAATTTGGTGAAGTGTTAAGTTTAACATGTCCAGCTCAATTGGCTATATGTTGTAATGGAAGCAACAGTTATACAATATAAATTCATAACTGATCTATAAATAAAGCCCTAGTTAAAGAATCTGAAATCCTGCCTACTGACTTCATGCAGATTTGGTTTTGTTTGACTCAGTTGCCAGAGTTTTGCACAGTGAATCAGATTCTCTGACGGGGTATTTTGAATGGTGTTGACGGGATTATGATGAACTGTGTGTTTTGTGTGGCAGGTGTGGTTCAGGAGGGGCGTAAACTCCCATAATCCCTGTGGCTCAGGCTGGATTGGCATGGTGGGGGAGATGGTGATGATTAACGTGGGCCTCAATGACCAGGTCAGATGTCAGCAATGCATAACACACAAAAATGTAGAGCAAGAAACTAGGACCTCAATACATTATTGAATGCTTGATCTGAGGTGAAGTTATGCTTAATGGGGCGATTTCTCCCCTTCGCTTAAAGGGACACCAGGCAAAGTTTTCGTGTTAATTACTCATCTTCGTAAGTCGGTATATGGTTAAATGACTCATTACGGGGCGAATGAAGGCTCTCTCGCCCGCCCCTACTGCCTGTAGAAAGAATATCCCACTTGCAAGTTCGGTGTATCCTACCCGCCGACCGAAGCAGGATCAGTTTACAGCACAGAGGCAGGCTAACGAAACGCTAGAGATTGTTGCAAACGTGTGTATAATGGCAGAGCCGGCGAAAAAGCAGCGAAAACCCTTGACGGAAGACGCAAAGAAAAGGAAAAGAGCTTCAGACCGAGCGAGGGGGAGTTTCGTAGAGAAAAAGCATCAGGCTTGCCTGGTGTCCCTTTAAATCTGTCATTTACATGAGATGGAGGGAGTTACATGTTTTGGGAGGAGCAACCCTAAAATCTGGGCGTTTCTTATGTATACAACTCTTGCGCGTATTCTGCCACTGACTTAAGGGGGGGGTCACATTGTATGCGGCATGCACTGTGCTTGCTGCTAGGTTGCTCTTGTGCTCTTGCCTCAAAGATTTTTGTTGTGCTTGCCGCCGGGCTTAGCGCAAAAGACTTATGATTTACAGTGCGCCGTGGTCAGAGGTCAACATGGTTCAACTTTGACCGTGGCACAGCCAAGAGCGGCTAAGTGGCTTTGCTCAGCGCAGCGGCAGGCTAGTTCTTGCGTGTGCAAACCATTGACAATAATAGGTTTTATAGCGCAGCGTTGCCGCTTGTGCGTACAATATTAACCCCTCCTTTATGCTCGATTTACGCACGAATGGGAGAATTCAACCAAATGTGTATTGTGGCCTGCACAAAATATGTTTTATTTTGTAATATTTCGTCAGAAAAAAAAAAGTTTTATGCTGGGTTGAGGTACCATGTGGAAGTTTGCCCATATTTCTTACTAAACCTTACTGCTTCCAGAAGTCAACCAGTAGAAACTGGAGGATGAACTACCCAAAAAGTGCCTAACCTCTGGGCGAGTTTAGCGGCAGATGAGTAGTTGAAGTTGCGTATACATTCTGGGAAGAGGTTGTATTTGAAGCTCAGCTGTCGAGCCCACACAGGGACAGCTGCTCTCCTGTTACTGAGTGCAGGAGAGCAGAGATGCAAGCACTGCAGGAGCTCCTCGTCACACACGCACACACGCACACACACACGCTTATAGACACACTCTCTTTCATACACACGCACACACACACACACACACACACACACACACACACACACGCACATACCAATTATAGACACACTCTCTTTCATACACACGCACCCACACACACACACAGACACATACATACATACATACATACATACATACACTCTCTCTTTCTCTCTTTCTCTCTCTCTCTTTCTCTCAACCCCCTATGTATTTATTCATCCACTCTATGTATTTTATTGATCTATTTATTTATCTATCTATTTATGTGTCTATCTATCTATCTCTCTCTTCATCTCTTTCCCATGTCTCTCTCTCTCTCTCTCTCTCTCTCTCTCTCTCTCTCTCTCTCTCTCTCTCTCTGCCGAGCTGTCTTGCTCTCGTGTAATATGATAGCCCTGCAAGCAGACAGACGTTGGACATGATCACACCCCGTCAGCAGTGCAGTGGCGGCATACGCTGCCAATGTAAAGCCCTGCTCCATACATACATACACACACAGGCATGCACGCACGCACACACACACGCACACACACACACGCACACACACACACATGCACACGCACTCACTCATATATACATGCCTAAAGTGGACTCCAGCAGGCTGAAGCTGATGTAATTGTAGATGTGTGGACAGAAAATAGACATACAGTATGTAAAATAATAATCTCAACTGATTGCATCACAGAAAACGGCTTTACTTTTGAGTTGAACTCCATAACTTGATTTTGTCCTTTTGCAAGTTTGAGGTTGTTTTAATGGTTTTATAGCTTGGTTATTTGTGGGCTTATTTGTGTGTGTCTGTGTGTGTGTGTGTGTGTGGGTCAGGTGTGGGGCATCAGTTGTGAGGACCGGGCGGTGTACTTCCGGCAGGGTGTGACGAGCAGCGAGCTGAGTGGAAAGACATGGAAGGCGGTGTCCGTCCCACGCGATACTGACCGCTCCCACTCCAGTGCCAGCACTGGCAGCATGCACAGGTGAGCTCAAGGGCCGGCCGCAGCAGCCCAGCTCAGGGCAACCTCAGTACCAACTCCCCAAGCCACTGAATTCAATCTGCAGAAGTTCTAATCTGACTAATATTCCTAACTGACCACCTTGGTCACTCAGCATGATCTCACTGCCTCGTCTGACCACTCTGTCTTTCCCTAGCTGAGTTGCTCCTAGTTCTGTCACGTCAGCTTCTGTCTGTCCAACAATAGCTTACAGTATTTCTCAAAATCAATTCTGAACAAAACTCACTGTTTTGTGTATTGCATGCTAGAGGTGAAGATGGAAATATCTATACATATACTGTACATACATACATAAAGTAATATACATTATTTTTTTATTTTTAATATTCAATAATTTAAGTAATCCACCGAAAAACATTTCATCTTTACTGAGTTACAGTCTCTCATTTACATCATATTGACTGATTTATGTGTGATGTAACTGGAGAACATATGGGTAGCAATGACCATATATAAAGGATCACCATGGCAACAATCTTTACAGGAAAACATATATACTAGATAAGGTTGCCTGCTCCAAAAAAAGCACGCGCATTTGAACTGTGGTGGAATATGAAAGAGACAGAGCTGTCCACAGGGGGGTGCTGTACATTTTTTTTGAAACAGACATCAGACATCAAATACAGTCCAACAATATGCGTTTGTGTTGTAGTGCTGGCTGTTTCTTTGGGGGAGAGGTGCGGCTCCAATCCCAGGGGTCAGTCCTGAGCGACATGGACTCGGACACGGAGCGAGCCCCAGCGGGAGGGATCCTCTCCGACCCAGGAGCGCCCGCTGCCGCTGCCGCCGCCACTGCTGCTGCCTCTCCCGCCATTTTGGCCACCAGCGACGTGGACGTGGACGTCCCCAAACCCCGCATTCCCAAAGTGACCAGCGACAGCTTCATCTCGGAGCTGGTGTCGGACCGTGAGGGCCAGCTGGGTCGGCGTGACGGGCCCCCCACTGGCTCGTCCATCCCGGAGGAAGAGGTGGCACTGTCCTCCACGGAGGCAGGGGAAGCAGGGGACGCCGAGGTCAAGTCACCCCCCGCCCTGGTGCTCTCCCCCAGCCAGGCGAGTGGCCTGCAGGGCCCCCAGTGGAGCAACGTAGACCTGGAGGAGGCCCAGACGCACCTGGCCGTGGGGCTGCCGCCGGAGGCAGCTGACACCTGCAGCCTGTCGTCCGTGGCCACCTACCACCTGGGCCTGGAGGAGCTGTACGGGCCGGACGAGCACCCGCTCTGGGCCTGGGTCAGCGGGGGAGGCTGCGACGTGGACTCGCACTCCCAGCTCAACTGGTTTAACTCCACAGGTTAGCCCCACATGTGGAGGAGAGGTGGGGGAGGGGGGGTGGTCGGGGGGGGGGTTGTTGTTGGTTAGAGGATCCAGACAGCAGTTTTGTGTCTGTGTTATTTGCTTTGTCAGTTGATGTGTTTTTTTCACATTCCACATTTACCACAAGGCCTCTCAGACGGTTATATTTGTCATTGAAAAATAATTCAGCTCTATTTATAAGGGTTTGTAACCTTTCTAGCTCTGTCTGAGTTTGAGAAGTAGAATGTGTATAGTGGTTAGCTTCTTTTATCACCCATCCTTCTGAATGGAGGCATATTTTGTGATAACTCAGATGAAGTTAAACGTGAAGCCCTTATGACCATGCCACATGGAGCACGGTGGAGCATGTAAGCGCCTGACCATTGGTCAGTCTGGGTTTCATTCCCAAACATGCCGTTGTGAGTCTGCGTCGCTGTCCATGGTTGAAAGCGTCTGCTAAATATCAGTCAACTTCCGCATCTTTTGTGTCCCCCTCAGCTATGAACTCGTCTGTCCAGTCCATGTCCTTGTCCATCACGCCTGCGCAGTCTGCTGCGTGGCGCAAACAGATCTTTGAGCAGCTCAGCGAGAGGTCCAAGCGAGAGATGGAGAACTTCAGGCACTATGAGCAGGCCATCGAACAGGTACTGTGTCCAGCTGAAACTACTACCCTTTGTGAGTGGATGTCTTAATTGCCGTCATGTGATTTTTTTTTTCTCTAATTCATTTCCTCTCTTCCTCTTGTCCACTCTTGTCCACTCGCCCTCTCCGTGGTTTGTTGTGTTGATAGAGCGCCAGTGCTCCTTCAGAGGAGGCTGGACAAGCACTGGGCTGCAGACGAGGAGTAAGAACGGAGCTCAGTGTAGTGCAGTGACCGCAGCTCTCCACAAGCGTTTCACCGAATCTCCATCTGCACATTTTTATCTCTCTCTGTATAGTGGAATAGACCAGGCAGGGTATACGGATTGGAACAAATATAACATTACAAGAATCCCATTAAAAGCACAGCGGACAAAATACAATTGAATGTGGAACGTTATTTAAGTTAATAATGGCATCTGCTACATCATATTCATTACAATCCACAGTAGGCCACACATCCAGAGATGAGGTGAAACATTGTGGAGTATATCTTGGAGTTTGATTCATGTACTGTAGTAGCCTAGGTGACCGTAGACATTCACAGGAAACTGTTATGCTGTAATTAGTTTAGATTCTTGCTGTATTCAATCATGCTTGACCACAGAAACAGATGGTTCTCATGCTTCATAATAGTAGTAGCTATTAGTAGCCAGGCTTGTGCAAAATTCCAGAATTGAATTGAAACTGGCTCTTAAATTCCAATTCAATTCTTGAATTTCACTTGCATTTCAATTGAGGTAGCAAACAGAATTGCAATTCGAATTGTACACAACCCTGTTAGTAGCAGTAGCTAACTGTGAAAGACAGCTGTTCACCCATGGGACTTCCTTCCTTGTTTTCTTTTTTCTCTCTCTCTCTGTCTTTCTCAATTCCTCTCTCTCTTGCCCTCTTTCCATCTCTTTCTTTCTCTCTCCCTCTCTACTTCTCTCTCTCACTCCCCATCTCTCTCCCTGTCTCTCTCATCCTCTCTCCCTCCCTCTCTCCCTCCCTCAGTCGGTGTGGGTGAAGAAGGGTTCCATGCAGTGGTGGAGAGACTGGAAGCCTAACAAGTGGACAGACGTGCGTTTCGCTCTGGAACAGTTCTCTGGTGTCGAGGGCAACAAAGATGGCATCCTCTTCATATACTACACCTTCAACGACGAGAAGAAGGTGACCACCACAGATATATATATATACAATGCGGTATCTACCTATGGTGACCACACCTAACTACACCTGGCCAAACTCATCTACCTTAAATTTAATTGGAATAAAATGAATTGGGAATTATGATTATATAAATGAGCAATTAAATCATATACTGGATATAAATATTGCTCTTAAAAAAGCACTGACCAAGAGTGGCAACTTGAATTTCGTTTGTGTTGATACTCTGTATTTTATGCAATGACAAATAAAGCTTCTATCTATCTATCTATCTTCTATCTAAATAATGTATATATAAATACAAGTATGTATACCATGCCACGACTTCAATAAGGATAAACTGAACAAAGTGGTGACACTATAATGTGATGTATACTGTATATGGAGAACATAAAATGTACATTTGATGCATAGAGAAGAACAGCATTTTTGTAAGTGGTCACCTAAACTTTAATGGGGCCCCACACTCTAAAACTGACATGATCTACATGCTGTTCTCTCCTCAGTATCTCCATGCGTTTGTCAATGAGGTGACCATTCTGGTGCCCGTCCTCAATGACTCCAAGCACACCTTTGCCATCTACACAGCGGAGAGGACCAAGCAGAGGTGGCCCATCCGCCTGGCAGCACCCACGGAGCTGGAGATGCATGACTGGGTACTGAGTGGCCACCTCACCTACAGCACACTGGACACTAGCGCCTGGGGCAGAACAGGGACCTGCGTTTCAGTTCAGAAATAGTGCTGTATGATAATACATACTCTATATAAAATAGTGTAGTATGATAGTACATACTCTATATGAAATAGTGTAGTATGATAGTACATGCTCTATATGAAATACTGCTGTATGATAGTACATTACTCTATATGAAATAGTGGAGTATTATTACATTACTCTATATGAAATAGTGTAGTATGATAGTACATACTCTATATGAAATAGTGTAGTATGATAGTACATTTACTAGTACTATCATAGTAGTACTTTTATACATAGATACCGTAGTACTTTTATTTATTTTCTTATTTCATCACACGTCAAAACACACACACACACACACACATCTGACTTTCTCCAACTTTTGCACATCTCCATAGAACTTTTTATTTATTATTTCTCTTCCATCTATCTACCCATGTCCTTGATTGCCTAGCCTTTCTGCCCCCCCAACAGCCCCCACCCCAACACACACACTTACATCATCACTTACGTCATCACCTCACATACATACAGCACACTGCTAGCTACAGTAAGCCTCCTCTACATACTTACTCCACACTGCCCCCCCCCCTCCCCTACCTACACAGCACATTATTTCATCAGGAAGCTTCTCCAACACACATATTGCACACTGCCCTCTCCCCACATACACAGCACACTATCCCATCTCCCCTGTCACCCCCCCAATACACACACCAAGACCCCTGGCAGTTGGGTTAGCACCTTGAGCCGTGGATCTGCCCAAGGTTTCTTCCTTGGTAAGGGAGTTTTTCCTTGCCCCTGTTGCTCTTGGGTGCTCCTTGTTGGTGCCCCCCCCCAATCCCAATCCTCCCCCACCTTCTTATGCAGCCCTTGCCACTACTAAACCCCTCTTCTACTGCACTTTTTACCCCCCCCCCCCCCCCCCCCCATACTGTAAATACACAAATAGGCTGACACCAGACATAATTTCACTGCATTTCTTACTTCCAGTAACTATATGCATGTGACAATAAACTTCCTTGTATCCTTGTATCCTTGTACATACTCTATATGAAGTAGTGTTGTATGGTAGTACCTTACTCTATATGAAATAGTGCTGTATGATAGCACATTACATTACTGAAATAGTGTTACAAACTTTATGTTTTAAGTTTAATATGTGTTACATGTGTGCCTGTTATGTGTGAGCTAAATATATTGAATTATAATATATTGGTATAATTCATTTTGTTTGAGATGTGTCATATGTTTGTCTATGGCAGCTGGCCCTCCTCAGTGTGTCCTGTTGCGACTCCCGAGGGATCCACGGTCCACCCTCCAAGCAGGCCATCTGGTCAATCACCTGCAAGGGGGACATCTTCGTCAGCGAACCCACACCAGAACTCGAGGCCTCTCCCTATCCTATGCCCTGTGATCAGATGTAAGTCTTTCGACATTTTATAATACATAACATTGAATAAAGGGGTGTACGTTTTTTATGGGGTGATTACTTCCATGATTTATTGGTGATTGATAATATATGATAAATATGTTAAATTATTAATAAAAAGTGATTTTGGTGAGCAAGAAGAAGTGGTGTTAGTTTCATGTCTGAGGGTTCTTGCATTATTTGTGTAGTAGGTGCCTGTCTTCCCTTTCTGGAAGGTTCTGGTGTCAGTGAATTTATTATTTTAACCAGACATTTTTTCTCGGGGTGGTTTATTTTCATATACGCATTAATGATTAGTAAAAATGATAAGTGGTGGTAAGTGAATAGTTGTAAGTGAGAAAGTGCTGTTTTCTTTCATAATTGAGGGTTCTTGTATTATTTTTGTCGTGGATAATTCATCTTCACAAGTGTCTTTGGGTCTCCTGCAGGTTCTGGCGTCAGGTGGGGGGTCATCTGCGCATGATCGAGGGCAACAGTCTGGGTGTAGTCTGGGGCATCGGCTATGACCACACCGCCTGGGTCTACACTGGCGGCTACGGAGGGGGATTCTTCCAGGGTAACATCCTCTCTCTCTCTCTCTCTCACACTCTCACTCTCTCTCTCTCTCACACTCTCTCTCTCCCACTCTCACTCTCTCTCTCTCACACTCTCTCTGTCACTCACTCCCACTCTCTCTCTCTCTCCCACTCTCTCTCTCTCACTCTCTCATTCTCTCTCTCTCTCTCTCTCTCTCTCTCTCTCTCAGCTTGTTTCTCTCACTGCTGTGCTGTCGGTGCTTGTCACTGTGGAGGTGATGTGCCAAAACAGCTGCATTTGTATTGAATGTTCCCCCGCAGGGCTCGCCAGCAGCACAGACAACATCCACACACAGACAGATGTCAAGAGCGTCTACATCTATGAGAACCAGCGATGGAACCCAGTCACCGGATACACTAACAAGTAAAGTGGCATCTCTGTTCACACTCTGCTGTTCAGCACTGTGGAGCCATACTAGTCAACCATACTAGTGTAAATGTCATTTAGAATTCATTGGCAAGATGTACATTCTTGCCTGATTTCATGACTTGATAGATGCTTCATACTATTCTTATTTCTTATTAACAAGTATGCCAGTGTAAATGTTTTTTTAATGTTTTTTTTTTTCTTCTTTCGATCTTGAACACAGTACACCGCTTCAGATATCAATAACAATACTGATTCAATATTGAGTTGGTGTGGTATGTTGTTTTCTGAAGGCAACTGTAATGTTTGCTGTGTCCTCCAGGGGTCTCCCTACTGACCGGTACATGTGGAGTGACGCGTCAGGCCTACACGAGTGCACCAAGGCCAACACCAAGCCCCCCTCCCCCCACTGGACCTGGGTGAGTGGCCCTCTTCACCCACTTCAGACTAACATACTGTACACACACACTAGAACTGGATTTATTTATCTAATTAATACACGATAACTACATTTGTAGAGCTGATCTCATTCGTCTCATCCGGTCAGTCAGAATGTTGGTTTTACCGTTAGAGTCACATCTTAGTTTGTTCTTAAAAAACTCTTTTAAAAAGTTTTTAAGGAATGTATCTCACAAATGTGAAGTATAGACAGCGAGAGTTCAAACAGCGACATTCTGTCTCAGTATAAAACAGGTTTCTTTGGCAATACTGCATATGTTGATGAATTACTTTTTCGCAGGTGAGTGAGTGGGCTATTGACTACGGTGTCTCAGGAGGGACAGACAAAGAGGGCTGGCAGTATGCGGCGGATTTCCCAGCGTATGTACTGCTCCATATGACTAATATTATGTGTAGATGTACTGTATGCAATGGCTGAAAATAGGACTGTGTGATGTTTGTGTTCATGTTGGTGTTTGGTCAGAGTGAACTGGTTATTCTTTAGCTGAATGAAAACACTGTGTAATTGCCTTGTGAACACGGAGTGAGTGGATGTTTGCTTATCCAGGTCATACTATGGACACAAAACCTTGAAGGACTTTGTGCGTCGGAGGCGCTGGGCCAGGTAGTTCTCTTTCTGTATCCCTCTTTCTCTCTATGTCTCTCTCTCTCTCTCTCTCTCTCTCTCTCTCTCACTCTCTCACTCTCTCTCTCTCTCTCTCTCTCTCTCTCTCTCTCACTCACTCACACACACATATACAGTACACATCTCTCTCTAACACTTGTTCACTTACACATCCCTCTCTCTCTGAATCTCTCACTCATTTCAGGCATTAAAGGCTTTCTGTCTCTCATGGTAGAACACAAACACACATGCACACGATGCAAACTGATATGTTATGCTCAACACACATTCGCTGGAATCCTCCCAGTGACGCTGTATGGACAAAGCATATGCAAACACACACTCATACCCACACACACACACACACAAACATTCTACTCTACAAACTCTGTTTACCTAGTTCTAACCCTGCTCTCCAAACAGGAAGTGTAAACTGGCAACCACTGGGCCCTGGCTGGAAGTCCCGCCCATCCCCCTGAGTGACATCACCATCCTCCCATGTGACCCCCAGAGCTCTCTGGAGCAGGTGCCCCTGTGGGCCATCAGCAACAAGGGGGACGTGCTGTGTCGCCTGGGGGTCACCCCCCAAACCCCAGCTGTAAGTCTCACTGGTCACTTCCTGCTTCTGGTGAAGTCTGCATCAATATCCATGTCTGAGAAAGAAGTATGTTTTATCCCTTCAAATGAAAAGTGCAGTCAGCGATCGTACCAGATTTCAAGCCCATCACATTTATCACATTCCTACCCCTACCTACCTCTCGGGTGTGTTTTGTTTGGTCCTTGATTAAAATATAATGTACGTTGTTTTGGACAAAAGCTACAAAAATTGAAATATAAACATAAACAAACGTGAAATTATGCAGAATCGCACCCTTGCACCCTTACTGCGTCTCCTAGGCTACAGACTGTATAAATAGCCATGTTGGGGAAAGTAGCATGTATCAGCCCTTGACATAATGGCCTGTTATTTGGCCAGTTCTGTGGTGTGAATCTTGTACCAAAGTTACTGCAGGAGTTTCTGATGTTGTGATTAACTGTTGTCACTGTAAGTAAGAGAGGTGTCTCTCTTACCATGTCTCTGGTCTTTATCTCTCTTCCTCTCATTCGTTTCTTCTTTTTTCTTTTTTTCGCTCTCTCGCTCTCCTCTTTCTGTCTCTCTTTATCTCTTCCCACCCTCCTCTTTCACGCCTCTCCGAGATCACTATCGATGGTGTGAACGAGACAGAGTGGTGACTCAGTGACTCATTATTGTGTAAGCGGTTGGTTGGTTGTGTAACTGTGGTGTCTTTTGTGGCCTCTCTGGCACCCCACAGGGCACGTCCTGGCTGCACGTGGGCACGGACCAACCCTTCAAGTCCATCTCCATCGGGGCCGTCCACCAGGTGTGGGCCATCGCCCGTGACGGCTCCACCTTCTACCGGGGATCCGTGTCTGCACAGAACCTCGCAGGTCAGAACCCGACCATGACCATTCTACACTTTCACAGACAATGCTTCAGAGGTTTTTGAGAGGCTTTCTGGTTTCAAACAAGGCAACATGTGAAACAATAAGCTAGTGAAATATGAACATTGAAGTGTGACAAAAGATCTTAGCCCCTGTTCTTTATGTAATGGAAGACCAATATCATATCCAGCCAGTACTGTTGGGGTAACTGTGGCGTAAGTGGCTTCAGCGTCCGTACCATATTTAAGCAAGAAGCCCGAGGGCCTCAAGGGGCTAATTGCTTTTATAAAACGGCTACCACATATAGGACATTAAAAATTGATATAAAATAAACAAATAATCATGAAATTTAAAAGCTATATTTCATCTACAAATGTACTTTCTTCTGCGGAGTCCCCATAGAATAGTTCCACCGCTAGTAGATTCTTATCGGAATTGTTGCTCAGCAACTTTGAATTTTAACCGTTATGCATTCTAAGTGCATTAATATAGAACGAAATGTGGTTTCAGCTGTGCTATATCGGGAAAATATACAATGGCATCGAACGTACAATGGCATTCAACCAATCATAATCAAGGACCGGAACTATCCATTTTATAATCGGGTCCACGGGGACCGCGGTCATT
>NC_055980.1:7462344-7472344 GCF_018492685.1 Alosa sapidissima | reverse complement strand
CGGCGGGCCCGCCAGGAGCCCCTCAGCTGAACAGACGCTTCGGAGCCCTCCTGCTCACTGGACCCGGGTTCTGTCTCCGGGTGGAGGTCCGGGTCAGACTCACTCCAGGCCTGCTGGCTGCTGCGCTTGACCCCCTTCCCTTTGGACTTCATCCTGCAGACCCACCCGCACCGGTAAGCTCAAGATTCTGAGAGAAAGGCCACACTAGAGAAAGGGCCAATCAAAGAAACAATTAAGAACTACGATTTCAAGTTCACATTTTCAAGTCAGCATTTACCATTTAAAGTTTCTCTGACTGTGGCTGAAACAATTCATTCTCCAATAAGATTCTTAAACAATCTAGGTGTTATAATCTACTTGAACCAGTTTAGTGTTTAGATGGAGAAGCAACTTTCATTGCAATTATGAAATGGACTACGTGGTTATATTATGGTTACAATTTTCCTGTCTGTATTGCATCTTACAAATTACAGTGTCTCTGCACCTGACGCGCTGGCTGGACACTGTTATCGCAGTTGATGGGGAGCAAGCGCTAGTACAGGGCTTCCTAATCTAACTACACACGGGGCATGATAACATGTTCAAGGTTAACCCTTCCAAAAACAGGTTAAGGCACTCGGTTTATAATAAGCAACTTAACTACTGTAAACCAAAATGTTTTGCCTAAATCTATTATAGCTATTGGACGGAGATGATTTTAGACAAAAACGTGAGCACGTTTACGTTGTGACCAAAGATGATTTGAATGAAAGTAATAGGACCATAATATACACACATCAACAAAGATATTGTATAAAACCTGGAAATAGAAGAAAACGTTTAAAGAAAAAGAACATTGAAAATCACCTTACCTTATAAAATATGCTTGTTTACAGATCAGAGATGAGAAGCCAAGGGAATGTGATGACTGTTTATAATTTTAAAAGTTTGATGTGCGCGGAGCACAAGACGAGACATTCCCAGAATGAAATGTTAACTGTTACACATGCGGCTACCTGTTGCTGCTTGATGTACACGTAGCATTTGCTTAGCCAATGAGATGAAGATTCAACTGAACTCACTTGTGCGTAAGAGAGTTGCGCAGATATCGAAACCAGAGTTCAGGCAGTCATTGCGCACAGACTTGGCACTGACAGGCAGAAAATCAGGCAAGCATGGCAACTGGCAGTATGCTGGCAGTATGTAGTTTAAACCATGAAGTTAACGAATACTACAAGGTAACTGCAGGTCGTGTCCGTGAAGCCAAATAGAGCTGGATAACGTAGTCATGTTTTGTCAGTAATACAAATCCGCGTTGCCGCCTTATCGTACAAAAACAATTGTTCATTGTAAACAGTCTCAATCGTGATAACATCAGTCATCATAGTGGTAAAATGTAAGCTTTTCATCGAGATGAATTACGAGGGAAAACGTTTCTAAATATTTGTCCTTAGATATTTGATATTTGCTGCGTGAACTGGTAACTTCCGTCAAACTATAGCCTATTAGTAATTTCCCTAGTTCAATTAGCCTATAAACTAGTAGGGTACATATTTCTTTTAAAACAAATATTCAATGAGTGAGCACTGAAAAGATAAGCATAACATGTAAGGTGACACAACTTTCTGGTCATGATGCCAATTTGTCTTGTTAAAGCTGCTGTCATGACACTGAATGAAAGCCTTCAGGATACATGACAAGAAGCTCAAAGACAAGTAGGCCTAGTTTCTATATAGCCTATTAATGAGCAATTTGTTGGGAAAGATGTCCGTCCATCATATGAAAGTTGTGCCCTTAAATACATTTTGTAGGTCCTTTTTGGCAAGTTTCACAGGCGCACAGAGAAGTTTGGAATCTCCATTTTCCATTCTTTCAGACACTATAAGATTCCCATTCCAATTTCCCATTGAATGGCCTTTACAGCTAGAAAACACATGCACAGACCTCCACATATTAAAGGTTAATGAGATCAGACATGGAATTGGCAGGGCTGTCATTATGCAGTTGCTAGCTTTAGAGTCTGTCTTGCTAGGAGTTTACACTAACACCTGTGTTACTCCCAAGGTAGCTTACATATCTGACACACACACACACACACACATACAGATAGAGAGAGAGAGAGGAACACACACCACTGATGTCCTTGGTTTGCTTCACAGGTCTGCTTCATTGGGTGAGGCGCAGATCAAGTGCTGTGGTCTCTGATGTTTAAACAACCCCAGGCACACTAGCGTGCCACTGCTGAGACTGTGGAAACATTTGCGCGCGTGTGGTTTTTTCCCCTCTCGCTTTCCCCTATTTTTCCATTTGTTGCCCCTGACTGGGGGTCTGCCTGCAAGCCAAGGAGCGTACTCTTTTCAGGTACTGATAAGATTACTGCTACCTGGATGCTCTCCAGAATATGGACTACAATGGATGCAGACAAATGAACAAATAGACACACTGACATGAGCAGATACACACTCACAATGCATACATTAGAAGGGAAAAAAGAACTCTCATAAATACACAGTATACCCCCCCACACACACACACATACACACACTATCACTTAAATGACACACACTATACGTGTGCATTCCTTTAGTCATCTACTACTACACATTTGCATGTAAAATGCCCATGGACTGAGGATACTGTAGTTGTCTTACAGTATTTGCATGTGACAGTTCCAGTCTTCAAACAAGGAGTAAAGTGATATAAGAAGTCCTTTGCAGTACACCTGTACACACTCTAGTGAAAAAATATTTTTTGTTTTTTACCATTTATATTAAGGCTCATTCATTGTAGAATCCTAGCATAGTGCAGACATCTTGCGTATGACATCCTATGGCCTATCTTTTAATCTTAAACAGAACAGTTGGAGGTTAATCTTAACATTTTGGTCATATTCTGGGCAGATATACAAATATTTGCCACAGCTGGACCCAAGGCCACACCTTTAAACAGATGAACAAACATAAGGCCTCTCCTCTGCACTTGCCCTAGTTGCCTGTCAATCACTTAGTTTCTCTCACAACTTACAGTTCTAAACTCTAGAACAACAGTGTTCTAAACTCTAGAACTTGTTACCTACAGTGTTCTAAACTCTAGAACCTCTTACCTAGAGTGTTCTAAAGTCTAGTCTGCATTATCAATCCAGTGGTTCCTAGAGAAAAATGTGTTGTTTAGCAGCTAAAATAGCTTACTGCCATCTTTCACCTGGACATCTTGAATTGTTCAGGGACAAAAAATAACAGGGTAGGGGTAATGAGAGTTGCAAATGACAGAAGTTGTTTGCCTCTTGCGAGGGAATGTGGTCATCTGTTTTCAGCGTGCAATGCCCCCACCCCCACCCCACTGTCAACAAGCTCCAGGAAGCAGCAGCTAATCCCGGCCCCTTGCTCCCAAGACAACAGGAGAGCGCATGCAAGCGAGCAAGTCAACAGGTGAACGTGTCCTTCCGCTCGGGCGGCCCCAGGCGCGCCGTGACGTCACGGCCCACTCGCCCGTGAGTGGCTTTTAGTACCCAACATGCACCTGTCCCCCCAGCCTCTGATGTCACGCCGCTCTGGGCTACTGCTGAGTAAGGTCCAGACAGGTAGGCAGGGGGAAGGGGACCTCAGCCGGCTGGCTGACTCATGTGCAGTCATAAAAGAGAGAGAGAGTGGCCATCGAGGGGAAGTGTGTGTGAGGGGGGGTATCAGTCACTTTTTCCATGAGACCTAAGCCTGACCGGATGAGGTGAAAAACAAGCGCAGGCTCTTGTGTCATCATGACAACAGAGCTGCCCTTTGACAAACGCAATCAGGGCCGAGTGCCAGCATGGCACAGTTTGACACACAGGCACACACACTCTCAGCAACGCTCTCTCGCTCTCTCTCTTACACACACACAATACACACTCTCAGCATCGTTTTCTCTCTCTCACACACACACACATATACACACTCTCAGCATCACTCTCTCTTACACACACACACACATACACACTCTACCTCGGCATTGCTCTCTCCCAAACACACTCTATCTCTACCTTACTTACCTATATAGAAGTCAGATCTCGTAATGTCAAACTCATTTTGATGTCACACTGACTCGCAGTATGGAGTGTGTACTGTAGTCTCTGACGTTGCTAATGTGTGCCTGAATTGCCTGGTATTGCACAATGTACCATCACAGGTAGGAGCAGGACCCTTTTTAAATATCAGTTTTAAATGAACTGAGTGCTCACTTGGCACTAAATCAGTACCCAGTGTGTTGGAAATCAATGAAAATGCAAAATTTCTAAATTGTATTACTTCAAATGAACACTTGCCATGGCTTTCACTCCTGGAGTTCTTATTGTTCATTACTAATAGTCTAAAAACATTTGCATAGACAATACATGTACAACTGGCACATTGTTGTAAAATAACTTTAATGCCCTCATCTCATCCTACTAGGGAGTTAATACATTACTGCTATAAAGAAAAATGGCATCTTAATATCTGTAGAAAAAAAAACTTCATTGCTAATTGCATTAACAGCTTCTCTACTCCATATGATGAAGAAACTGGAATGCCAAAGAGTGAGTCCTGCTAATTTTTTCTCGTCACTCCAAGTCCGAGTCTGTGATGTGGGTGAAGGTGTAGGTGGAGCAGTTCACCCAGTCGTGACGAAAGCAGGCGGAGCCGCGTGGATGCTCCGATGTGTCCGAGATGTGAGACCAAGAGGACCGATTGGCCTCCATCAGAACAGGGAACAAGGGCAATGCTGTGCAGAAGTCATCTTCCCACTCCAGATCTGGGGTAAGATAAACAAAGTGTATTAATGATACAAGGATACAAGGAAGTTTATTGTCACATGCATATAGTTACTGGATGTAAGAAATGCAGTCAGCCTATTTGTGCATTAATGGGGGGGGGGTAAAAAGTGCAGTAGAAGAGGGGTTTAGTAGATTAAGTGGCAAGGGCTGCATAAGAAAGGTGGGGGAGGATTGGGATTGGGGGGGGGGGCACCAACAAGGAGCACCCAAGAGCAACAGGGGCAAGGAAAAACTCCCTTACCAAGGAAGAAACCTTGGGCAGATCCACGGCTCAAGGGGCTAACCCAACTGCCAGGGGTCTTGGTGTGTGTGTTGGGGGGATGACAAGGGAGATGGGATAGTGTGCTGTGTATGTGGGGAGAGGGCAGTGTGCAATATGTGTGTTGGAGAAGCTTCCTCATGAGACAATGTGCTGTGTATGTAGGGGAGGGGGGGGGGGGCAGTGTACTGCAAGTATGGTGAAGGGACTTACTATTGCAAGCAGAGTACTGTATGTATGATGTATGTGAGTGATGACAGTGAAGAGGAGGGGAGTGGAGCAGTGACTGTGTGTGTGTGTGTGTGTAGTGTGTGTGTGGGTAGGTGGGGGCAGTGTGCTGTAAGTATGTAGAGGATGTGTGTTGGAGAAGATCCTGAAGACAATGTGCTGTGTATGTAGGGGGGGGGGGGGGGGCAGTGTGCAGCAAGTATGTAGAGGAGGCTTACTGTAGCAAGCAGTGTGATGTATGTATGTGAGGTGATGACAGTGATGATGTTAGTGTGTGTGTTGGGGATGGGGGTGGGGGGGGGGGGCAGAAAGGCTAGGCAATCAAGTACATGGGTAGATAGATGGAGGAGAAATAAAAAATAATAAATAAAAAGTTCTATGGAGATGTGCAAAAGTTGGAGAAAGTCAGATATGTGTGTGGGTGTGTGTGTGTGTGTTTTGACGTGTGATGAAATAAGAAAATAAATAAAAGGTCTGTAGCATTGGGAGAGGGATGTAAAAGTGCTAAAAGTCATGTAGGTGTGTGTGTGTGGGGGCGGGGGGGGGTGGGGGTGTCATGAGTGCTGAGGAGTGAATGAGTGCAAAGTCAGTATAGTGTGAGTTCAGAGTTGAGAAATGTTTGAGAGTGCTGAGGAGTGAATGTGTGCAAAGTTCTGGCTTTGTGACTACATAGGCGTCTTCTTGATTTCAGCGGTAGGAATAATCCATTGTTAGGATGAGAAGAGTCCTTCAGAATCTTTTGGGCTCTTAGGAGTACTCTTCTGGAATAGATATCTTGTAGAGCAGGGAGTTGAGTTCTTATAGTACGTTCAGCTGAGCGCACTACTCTCTGCAGAGTACTACAATCTCTATATGATATGCAGCAACACATTGTAGTCTTATGATGCACTGTATGCACTGAGATTTTACTGTGTCTAGGTCCATTTGGGGGTTCTAGACAGAGGAACCCACTCACCATCTTCATCACAGTGGATCTCCTCTGCTGAGAAGTGACCAGCATGTCCACTGGTGGACATAGTCAGAATGCCCTGCGACTTTTGGCTCTGAATGTCCACTGAGCTACATGGAGTTTTTAAGTCCTGGGTAGGTGCCTCCTGTAAAGGTGACACACAGTGCTTACAACAGAAAATAATACAAGGATGGTGTGCATTAGAACGCAATGAGAATGAAAACAAAGTGTTTTAGGCTAGTGGTGTATACAGTAGGATAACATGGCAAAATGATGGCTGTGCTTGACAAATCATCGTGGAAGGATGTTATTTGGTTTGTTGGAAAGCGACTTTTTTAAGTTACCTTGTCAAAAATGAAGACAGTGACCTCCTCGAAGAAGGATACTCTCTTCCTCAGACGAGTTGCATTGTGCTCCTCTGATGAGGCAGACGGTACGGCATGCAGGTGTGCCACTCCCCGAGACCTCTTGAGGATGGGCAGTGGGCACCAATATCCTGTCCGCTCGCTCAGTGATTCATGCCCATCAGAGAATTCATGCTGACAGGAGGTATCAGATGTGTCTGTGCCCGCGTCATCGCTGTCTGAGTCTTCAGTCTCTGAGATGTCACTGCTGGACGTGCCGTTGTCTGCACATTGGCTGATCTGTTCACCAGAGGTGTCCGCATCTAATTCGGCTCCAACCTCCAAGGGAGGGTCGCTGTCGATTGTCGTCCATTCTGCACTAGAACTATGCCAAAGGATAGAGCTTTCTGGAAGCGAAACCGTTGGCAGCACCCTCAGGAAGGCATCATGAGGTGTGATGATACAGTCAGGGGAGGATTTTGTGGATAAAGTCGCCGTTGGATGACAAGGATGGTCGACTGTTGTCCTTAACAAGCAGTCATTGTGGTTGTAATCTTGAAATGTTTCTTCCCAAGGATAACTAGATTCAGCTCTGTTCTTTGGATGTCTGGCAATGTGCAGTGCACCACAATGGTCTGAGGTGCATACACTGTGTACACAGTGGCCTGGAGAATAAGGAGCTGGAACTCTGCATACAGAAGCCTTGGCACATGTAAAGTAGACATTAGGCTGAACTTTGAAGAATAAGATAGGAATGCTATTTGCTCTGGTGAAGTAACTAATAAGTCTATTTTCTATTCTATGATCATCCTCATGTGCTCCAAGTGACTCACATCTCAAAGAAGGTTGCCAGATTTGGTTTAAATCCATGTCATTTGGTGGAGAGTTTAAATTCTTATGGACCTCGCATCTGTGGCAGTTCAGCCAGGTGGCCTCCACCATACCCTCCAAAGGCAGTACCACAGCGTCTGGGGACATCATGACCTCTCCTCTGACCCAATCATGACCACACAGGCCCAAGTGAGGTGCGGGGATGGACGCTGGGTGCCATTTACAGCTCAGGCTCTTGTGCAGGTCAGGGGTGACCCAGGCCCGTCTGAGATCTTGAAGATGGACATAAGCTCTCCTCTCCTGTTGTAGCCATCTCCACTGATGTCTATTACACCTGATAATAATAGTAATGAACATTGTTTATTTACATGAAAGCTTTATATAAAGGGTAACTTCCCTGAACGTATGTGTAAACCAGTAATACCAATACAATACACTGATTGTCATTGTATTTAGAATCTTGAAACATGGAAATGGAACATTAACTAATCTTTTTCATGGTTTGTTTATTGAACTAATGGATTGTGCCAGATATCCTGGGTCTCCAGGAACAGCATCACTCATTGCATTATTTGACATGAACAAACCATTACTGTGAACACCGACTAGCATAAAGGCTTCTTGCTAATCCAGCCAATGAATGTTATCTAAGAAAACCTAACTGAACCCTGGTGTAGCACTTTCTTCTTCCTGAACAATGTTTTTTAGTCCTGCCATCTTTCCATGTTTCTATGTGGCAGTCATGCATGCCCTATAAATCCATGACATGATGAAAACCATAGTAACCAGTCACTCAAACAGGAGTTGGTGATTGGAACTTGCTAGAGGTGACAGCCTTTATCCTCCCCTTTACCCAAACAGTTTTGAAAAACAAAGTGCAAAGAACACTACTCAGCCCTTTTCTCTTTCAGACAATTTAGCTTTGATGCAATCATTTGAGAATGTATCTATTATTTTCTCTTGGCCTCTCACCATTTGGCCTGAATAAATATTAGCCACCAGCATCAGCAGATACGCAATAGGAAACATTTTCCCCTCCGCCATTGCCTGGCAACCCTCAAATGAGTGAGTCAGTGGAAGGAAGAGAGAGTAGCTGACTCAATGAATGACGAGTTCAGGGAGACTCTCTCTCTCTTCTCCTCTCTTTATCTGTCTCTATCTCTCTTTCATACACATACTCGCTAACACTCTCTCTCTCACACAAACACACACACACAAACTCTCTCTGTCTCTCTCTCGCACACACACACATAAACACGCCCACACACACACACACACAGTCTAGACTAGATTAATCTAACCTCTTAAGCCTGCTCCAGTTTTCCTGAATAAAATGTGACCTGAACATGGGTTGACTATGATAATCAGTATATATCCAGTGGTTGTAGGGAAAGAAGCTCTTTAGAATAAAAACACTCACCATCTGGGCAAAGCAGGGGTCTCTAGCTGTGAGATAACATGCCTAATCTGCTGTCCCTTTTCCACTGGGATTAACACCTCACTGTCTGACAGGTGTGGGGAGGAGGCAACGCCCCTCCTTAACTCACACAGGGTGGACTCCCACATCCTGTAACCACACACACACACACACACACACATGTTTGATCTGTAATCCCCATTATCAACAAAAAAACATCAACTCCCAGACAGTCACAAATAAATGAGTCTACTCCCAAGCCTGTAACAATGAACGCAGATAAACCCGGAGATGAGGCTAAGTGTTAGTGCAGCCTGTGCATTGTGGAGAGAGCAGGAAAAGCCTGAGGGACCTTGATTGGTCGGGTTACCTTGGGAGGCACAGTGAAATCAGAGAGCAGGGAAGAGAGGCTTACCACACTCTCAGCGGATAGGCCCGCTCCATCCCGACCACACCCCCAGGAAGTCCACCGCCGGGCAGAGAGGCTGTCCGGCACTCAGACGCATCCAGGTCATCACAAACACTCATCTGGGAGGACCAGCACACCACATGCACAGAGCTCACACACTGCAGATGGTTCATAAGACACAATCCACTCCCAAAACCCTGCAGTACACAGTATAGTATAGTATTGATGCACGAGTGATTCACAGCATCAATATTACCAAAACAACCATCCTGAACTAGCATCACTGATTTGTGGAGTGTTGTGTGTGTAATACACTGAGTTTCTCTCTCTCTCTCTTTGTTTCTGTCTCTCTCTCTCTCTCACCTTGTGTTGTGATGGTCCCATGCTGTAGTCCCCATCCTCTCGCTGGCAGGCCCTGCGTCAGACATCAGCTCTGCTGTGGCTGCTCCAAGCCCAATAATGGACGGAGGCGCATGAAGGGGAAAAGGACGAGTGCCGAGGGAGGGAGGGAGGGAGGGATGGGCTATGCAGACAGCCGCTGATCGATAGCTTGTATAATATGACAGAGATTTTTCTTTCCTTTCCCGGGAGCTCTGGCGAAGGCTGCCTATAGCTGGTTGGCAGAGGGTACTGAGTCCACTCTCCACAGCACTGGAGAAGGGGCAGGCTCTTACCGGCTGCAGTCCGAGTGTGCTGCATGCACAAGGATGCGAGCTATTAGGACGACCTTCTTATCACGTGCAATATGCAGTATATCACCAAAGCCATACATTGGCTGGCTTTTGGTTTTTGGTTTTA
>NC_055980.1:7287344-7459844 GCF_018492685.1 Alosa sapidissima | reverse complement strand
GTGTAAACCAAACCCCAAGTTGATTATATATTATTATAGAGCTGCTTTGGACTTTTGTGTGATTCAACAATTCGACAATTCTCAAAATTCAAATAGTGATAGAAAAGTCAACAGATGAGGGTAACTGATAATGTTAACTGATAACTGATAATGTTAACTGATAACTGATAAGTTACGAGAGACTCACCTCAGACCTATTTGCAGCAGCAGGTTATTCCTAGGGTTCTATTAAAATTCACGCTTAAACTAAAATAATTTAGGAATGTCTTCCAAATACTTTGTATGGTCATCAATCTTTTTGACATTACTGTTGCTTGCAGAGTTTTGAGACTTTTTCCAAATTTAACCGCTTGGCCTCAATCCTCCTCAGTAACAGAGTTGTGAAACCCTAGCCTTCAAGAAGAAAAGTCCTCTTTGCTTAAATTTCAGTGACAGTGATAGCTGCTACATTCCACAGTTAACTGCTGTTTTTCTAAGTGGGTAAAAGATTGAATCCTATCTTTGCTGCCCACAATGCTTTTTATTTTTTTTTGCCTGTACTATAGCAAGATCTCATCTCTCTCTCTTCTCACTTGCTTTCTCACACTCCTCTCTCTCTCTCTCCTTCTCCCTCTCTCCCTCTGTCTTAAATGAAAAACATTAATGAGTACAGTACAGCATTTGCAGTGCCAAGCCTATGGCCATCCCAGAAGTCATTTTAGTGCCAGGGCCACTAGACCCTGTGCAGGTCATGGTGGGCAGCCCTCTCTCGCGGGGTGGCTTCCCGGGCAAATCAGATAGCTACCAAAAACGGGGAAAGCCTCAGGATTAAAACCCGCCTTCGCGTTGATGTTGCAACCGATTGAGCTGTAACACTTCAAAGTGAAAAAGCCAAGCCTGAACGCAAAACTATCCTTTTACATGAGAAGCGCAGAATCATCATATATCCCAGGAACAGACGACAAGTGACACCAAACAATCCGTGGGAGCTGTGTAATTAGATGCCTTTGGGCTCATTCTGAGCATGCACAACAGCCAGCAGGCCCGGGAGACACACATGCTTGCCCGGCCTCTGCTCTGCTGCGCTCGTCCCCCAGCCCGCCTAACTGCCACAGTGCACTCTGGGAAAGCAAAATGCTAGGCAAAGCGTCTGCCTGAACTGGGGCAGCCTTTTTTGGGAAGGTGAGTGTGTACAGTAGCCGGGTGGACTGGGGGTGGGGGGGTTTAGGGTTAGGGTTTTAAAAAAAAGTGACAGGCTTGTCTTTTGAAATATCTCTGTAAACACAAAAAGGACAATCAATTCCCTACCAAAGTGACATAATTGTGCTGAATTATCTGAATCAAAATAGGGGTATTACATATCTAACAGCACAGCTAAGGCAAAGGCCAGTTTTTACACCCATTCCCAATCAACCCTTATCAAGCAAAGACTGGAGCACCACAACAATGAAGAAAACAAATAATGTGCAACTTTAAGCACATTAAAGTTTGCACATAATGTGACTGACTTTTTAAATGGAGTTTTCCACTCGAGGTTAATGACGTCACAATAAATTGAATCTTTAATATGACCACTAGTTGTTGCATTAGCAGAATTCACTATGCAGATGAATAGAAGAAAGTAAACTACTTTGTCAACACAATATATTTTCTGCCCATCAGAGGTACATTGCAACAGCAGCAGAGCTAAAAAGCTGAATCGACAGCAGACTGCAAATGGTTTTGAGGCCGCCTCATTGGAGGGCTAAGGGAAGGTTTTTTTAGCCCCCTGTCTGAGGGAGAGGCCAAGTGAGGCTAATGTAACCAACCTAATTTCTTGCCCCCATGCCAGAGAATACTGCCAGTCTGGCAGAAGACTGTAACATGATGTTTGTCCTAATTCCATCAGAGATGTTTTGCTTGGGTGAAGCCTACAAGGGTTTCCTCCTGTCACACAGGTTAAAATGATTGAAACCATTTAAAAATAACAAAATGATCATAAGCAAATAGTTGCATTTCTGATGAACTGTTGAATTCAGTGGTAGATGTGTTACGTTTGAAGCATATACATACCAGACAATTTGGATTGTGTAGCTTAGTTAGGTTCAAAGAAAAAATATTTTGCAAGGCTAAGTGCTTTATGAGAAACTGTATCAGATCACAGCCCACAGACTATCAGTAGCATTGAATACCTGTGCTGTTACCACTGATGGTGCTGTTGATGAGCAGAATGACGTTTGCAGTCATTAGCCATGCCAAACTCCTCAGAGGGTCAGCGGTCTCCCTATGTGACATCATAGGAAGTAGAACAAGACTCAAGCAAGATTCAGACGTTCCATCCAGATGTTCTATTTGCTGAAAAAAAGAAAAATACGAAATTATCCTTGGTGAGAACAACTTGCCATCACTTGTCAAGAGTTTGTTTTGCAGGCTAAAACTCCCTCCATATCTCTCTCTCTCTCTCTTTCTCTCTCTCTCTTACTCTATCTTTTCATATTTGATCATAAGTGTTATCTTTCCCAGAAAGTAAACTAAATGGACTTACAGATTGATAGAATGATCAAGAGAGAGAATGAGTAAACAGCATGGATCTCAACCCTCAGTGGTACTGAATGTTCCCTTGAAGATGGAGTTAATGGTTTGTTCCCTTGAAGTAGTCAGCAAGATATCAAATGTGTGTGTGTGTGTATGTATGTGTATGTGTGTGTGTGTGTGTGTGTGTGTGTGGTGTGAGTATGTACAACCAACACAACACAAGCAACAAGCAATACATTTTATACATACATTTTATTCAGCAAGGTGCCATCTGGGGAGAGTGTCGTCCACCAAAATGAATTAGCATGCAGTTGATCATGCTCCTGCTGTAAGCCCTACATGGGCAGGGATGTTTCATGCATTAGCTTATATGCTGTGTCACTACAACTTAAAAATAAAAATAGCACGGTCAGTCGGTGGCCTGCATGATACTCTATCGCTGCGACTCTATCGCTGCCACTCACACAGATTGCTACAAACAACACTGCACTTGCTAATCGCGATAACCTGCCCCATCAAAACACTAAAGTGCTCAATCATCTGACATGTAACAACATACTGCTGGCCACATTCAAGATGTACGTTGATTATTTGTGATAGAAGATCTTGAGAGAATGGAAGGCTCCCATCTAGTGTGAGGTGCTCCTCTTATGCATGCCTCCCATTAGGATTGAGTTGGAAAGTTGCATGGAGGTATTTACAGACATTTGAAAAGAGGGCCAGAGGGTGAGGAGGCGTTCATTTTACGAGAGGGTCAATCTTCACATTGACCCACACTGAGCGTCTTGGATTTGTGACAACTGGTTCTTCACGTGGACGTGAGAGGAGAACAGATGCCATGAACGTGCTTTAATAGTACCGCTAAGGACACACACACACACACACACATACACAGCAGATAAACTTACACTGTCTCATCTGCAGGGAACATTCAGGACTTGATATCCAAACAGTAGCACAGAGGACATGCTTGCTTGTGTTATTTGAAGATCAGTCAAGAGGCAAACAAGCTTGTTTTCCTGTTTTAATTTCTCCTTTCACACTTCTGTTCACGGTCAGGTCAAATCAAACTGAAGTGTACATCTTAGCTTCAGATTTGTTTGTTTTTTTGGACACATCTTGGGTCCTCAGTGTCCCCAAGTACCCAATCTGACAACATACAAGAAAGAACAAGAAATACAAGAAATGTCAATTTGACTTTAAATTATCCCTGGTGCCTCTTCTCACTCAGAACATGTGTTTCCCAAATACCTTTTTTAAGTAAAACAATTAAATGATTTCATGGTATTTTCCTCTGAAAAGCTGGTAGACATATACAGGAGAAATCAGCAGCCAAGCCAGTCTCTGATATCTGACATGAGAGACTAGACGCCGCCTCTGACCTGGTCGTAAACATGCCATAATGTAATTAGTCAGGCATATTGAGGAAAGTTCTCTCCTCTCACCAATATACACACAAACACACACACACATACATACGCATGTGTAAAACACGGCCGGGTTGGCATGCATAAAAGACGACTTAGTGTTGCTGAAAGACGACACAGCAAATGTTTACAGGGTGAAAGCCTGTAAAAGGCTGGTGGCTCTTTGATAACCATGCCACAGCAGCGGGCACTAACTGGGCTCCTGTCCCAGAGCGGTGCCACTGAGCTGTCCATCATGCCCATAACTATGAAGCTTGCCCCCCCCTCATCCCATCCCACCCCAACCCTATCTCCAGTCACAGTCCAGGGAAACCCTTGAGGCTCTGAGAGGGTAGGCTGGACGGTCACTGCTCCTTAAGCCAGCTGGAATTCGGCTGCCTTGGGCCCTGCCGTGCCACACTGCACACGGCCACTGTAACTATATTCTACTCAACTGAAACGCACCCAGTTAAGGTTGCCACCGGTTACTGCTCAAACAAGGAGTACACAAAGCCCAGGGGTCTATTCGTCCTGCATGTGCACTCTCACGATGCCTCCTCCAAAGCCCAAATCAGCTTTCTGACTCATCGACTGTCAGCGTTTTCTCTCCGCACCTGTACAGCGCTTAATCCTGACCAGGTTTTTGATTACAGTTTAATTTGGCCTATCGTCGGTCCAACAGTAAGCGATATGGTTGGCCCATCCTAGTGTTTGTTTTTAAAATGACCTGATAACAGCTTAATTTTGAAGGTTAGTGTAAAGTGAAGCTTCGAGACCAGGGCTCGAAAAAGTGGAAATGTCAAACTCAGCTGTTATTGAGACATCCACTCAACCCCCCGTATCACCTCCAGTGAATTAGAGAGGCATTTATGTGACTTGGTGGCCTCTCACTCCTATTACATTGAGATCATGCTTAAAACTAAAAACAAGCTCATTCACCTTTAGACGGATATACCTTTCACCATTGATTGGTGAAATCATCTTGATTTCATTGAATTATCAGATAACATAAATCACAGACCCATACTGCTATAGAACTGCTAGCAGTTAAGCTATGCTGCTAAGCTACTACGCTAAGGGTGTCATTTGTCTATCTAGTTCTACTATCTTCAGAAGCCTCAGCAGACTGAGTGAACTTGCTTGAAGAGGGGAATTCAGAATAAGGGCACAAAAGACAGAGAGAGAGAGAGAGAAAGAGACAGAGGGAGGAATAGAAAAAGAGGAAAGACCTGCCTCAGCCCTTCTATTTTTTTCTGCTGGTGTGAAAACACTTGAACACCTGCTGCCGGGTGGTGCGGGCAGAGCTCGGGACACTCGATCCACACACACACACACACGCACACACACACACACACACGCACACACACACACACGCACACGCACACGCACACACACACGCACGCACACACACACACACACACACATGGAGGCGGGCAGTCGAGTGGAAGTCAAGGCAGTGGAGCGGGCTGCCAGCCGGGAGGAATCTCCGGGTGAGGCTCTGGACTAATAGAGGGTGCCTCTCACTCCGGGGCCAGGATTACACAACTCCCCCCCCCCACCCCCCCAGCACCATGGTCCGTGGTGAGCTCATCCTGGTCAGGTCCAGCTTGCTGGCCGCCTGCCTCCCTGCCTGTCCCTGAGGGCCCCCGGGGGGGAGTATCGGAGCCCTGTGCGGAGGCTTCGCACCCTGGCAGGCTGGGCCGCTCAATTAGCACCCAGCAGGAAGACTGCTCAAGCCACTCTAGCTGGCCCGCAGGCAGAACTGGGGGGGGGGGGGGGGGGGTGAATTAGAAGGGAGAACAGGGGGAGGACGGTCCAGCTGTGAAGGAGGAGGGAGGTGGCAAAAGTCGAGAGAGACTCCGCGCTGTTAACTGTTAACTCACCGGCAGTAAATCACAGAAGCTCACAGGGTAAAGTGGAAATGGCTTCGTACGGCGTCTCGTCGTGAGTGTTTTTTTTTCTGCAATGCAATACAGGTTGAGTTGCGTGAAAGATTTACAATCGCAAGGCAGGGGTCAGACTGGGGCTCCAGACTGAACACACAAAAGTATACACATAAACACACACACACACACATCCACACCCATACCCATCCACAACCGCACAGAGACACACGCAATAGCCAGTGATTGATGTCCGAGGCAGAGGGGTGTGCAGATGAAGAATCTGCCCCCACCCTGACTGCCCCCTGCTCATCAACACCCCCCCAACCCCCCTCCCCCCTCCCCAAATCTTGGCTGAATCTGAGAGTTGCAAAGGCATGTCACAGTCAAAGCTGCTTGACTGAAAATAGACTGGAGGGGTAACTGAACCCAAGAGACAGGAGGGAGTAGAACCTGCTCATCTTGCAAGAGTGACCAAATCCCCCCACCCCCCACCCCCCACCCCACCCCACCCCATCTCTCATTTTGAGGAGGGGCATTTAAACGTGTCTCTTTTTAAATGAGGGAACAGATTAGATACGTCTAATAGCCCAAATACAATATCGCATATCTGGCTGTGGCAAAACAGGCACAGCATGTCGCAGGTTATGTCAAGTTGGCAGCTTGATTAGGAATCAGAGACTTGCTTCAGCAGATCAATATCACTGAGACTCTCTGTATGGAATGCCGCTCCTAAAGTAGAACCACTTGTGGAAAGCAAAGCATATAACGATTAGTGTACAGTTATTGTGACATGTCTATCACTCATCAGATAATTAATCTTTGTCTCCATCTTGAGTCATCAGCCGGTGACAAATAATTGTAGCGATCGAATCGTTCCCCACAACAACAGTTGGACGTCTGGTGTTGTTTCAAATGGTAGAGGTTGATGGTTGATGGCCGCAAGTAATCCCAAATTAAGAAACACAAGCAGCTGTCCAACATGGATCAGAATGAGAAGTCAGCGCCTATGAGCACGGTGCGAAATGTATGGCGGTACTACACATCATCACAAAGTACTTATATAGGAACACAGGTTGGTAAGGAGTGTTTATCACTATCTCCCTGCATTAGCACCGATGAGGGTTTCTATACACTGTCAACTGGTATAGTGGATGCAGCCCATCCTTTAGAGACAGAGTAAAACACTTCTGAGGTGCAACATTTACTTGTTGTTTAACTCTTGTGGTATGGCAACCTTCAACTCTTTGTCAAACCTAACTACTGACGTGTTTACAAACTGAACTACAAGTAATGTCAATGCCAGAAATCGGATGTTTGTGTTTGTTCCTGGCCTATACAGCAATTGAATCACTAAATGACCACCATCATAAAAACTGATTAGCTTCACAAAAACACTTACCCCTTGTTTGCCCCGTGACAGTCCAAAGTCAGGCTGCTTGTTGTGTCTCTCTCTCATCTTCTGGGGCCACTTCTTTGTCAGTGGGGTTTTTAAGATCTCCATTCGACCCTCAGCAACACAGTCCCATGAGCAAACGCCACAAGTGCTCTGTTGAAGCCGGACCCAGACTTTGTCTCTGACCAGCTACCCTTGTGCTCCGTCCAGTCGTCCTGCTCTCCCCCACCACCACAGCCCCCGCCACGGTCCATCACACAGGAAACCTGGCCTTCCTGCAAACAAGCGTCAGCGGCCGAGGGGGGCAAGGCCAGAGGGGCAGGTAGAGGGGGGGGGGAGGATGTGGATGTTTTTGTTGTTCTTCAGGCCCAGGGGCTGGCAGTCCAGCGGCCTGGACGCACGCATTCGTCCATCCTGAGGAAGAGAGCCTGCGGAGGAAACCAGCCTCGCGTCACCGCGGCCTCGCAGCCACCTGCACCGGACCAGCACGTGCACATGCCACACACACACACACACACACACACACACACACACACACACACACACAGATATAATCTCTCCCACAGTATTTCACACTTACATGACAGGAAAATATGTCTGAGAAAAAGAACACAGTGTGTGTACTGCAAAGTTGGCAAAAATATTGTCAGCAGTGCAGTGCTACTAAGTATTTTATTACATTTCCACATAGTTGACCATGTAATCTCAGCTTCATTATAAATGAGGGCTTCCCTCAATGAACTTTCCGAGAATTAAATAAAGGTATGCTACGACTAGAGATCTGAAAGATCTGTGGCTGGTTGCTGGGAGTTACCATATGCCTTTCATTTGCTTCTTACACCAGCTACTATTCAAATGAATGTATGGTCATTAACAAAGTGAAACACAAGATTCAGAATGACAGTAGTGCAAAAACAGGATGTTTGCATGGACAGGGTGCCAAATAGTCAGTGGAGAGTACCAAATCACTACACGGAAGCTTCTAGAAGGACCGAAAGAGGCCAAACCAAATATAACCTGCTGATCATCTGGCAAAAAAATATAGTGTCTTTACTTGTGAATATGAAGGCACATGCTCTTTATGGAGAGGCACTGAACAAAAGCCATGGCTTTCTTTTTATGAACGACATACAAAAAACAACTATGAAGTTCCCCCTTATCATGGATTTTCTGTATGTCTTGTGTGAGAGTTGGTCTGAATAATTTGATTCTATGCAATTAGTTATATGACAATTCTATCATTCTAAGACTATTCATTGTACCATTCATTTTACAAAAAAGAGAATGGAAAAAAGAGTTAAAGAAATAAATGCAATGAATCTGGATATACAAAAGAATGAAATTAACACTGCAAATGAAGTCTGCAGGTAGTGTTTACACATCACTTGTAAAAACACAATTCAGCCTTTGTGTGCACCTAAGTAGTCCTCCACTGCTGAAGAGGCTTCAGGAGAGCTCAGGTGCATCTGACAACGCCACGCTGGTGGTTTTTGACATGGTGTCTGAAGCTTTCTATCTCCTACCAGCAGTCAGACTCTGCAGTCTTCCCCGCGACCTCCCTGACGATGGCTATTACAGACTTCCTCGCTGCTTCTGACATTACTTCAGCCATCAATGCGTGCCAAGGTATGAGAAGCTGTCATTGGATTTCATCCATTGACTGCCAAATGAAACAGTCAGGGGTCTGAGCGTTAAGTTTCTGGAATGCTGTTGTTTGGCTGTCTCTCTCTCCCGCTCTCTTTGAGCTGTAATACCACTAGGATGTTACATTATCAGATCATATAATGCTGTTATCATAACCGAGAAATTCCTTTTCTTCCTGTGATTATCATTTGTTATTTTTTTCTATGTGGTGTAGCAAAAGATTCTTTCAGTCCGAAAACCTTTTTTGCAACTGTGGGACTGTCAAAGAAATCTCCACCAGAAATAGAGAAGGTCTTTCGGATTCTGGACCAGGATAAGAGTGGGTTCATTGAGCAGGATGAGCTACAGTTGAGTATATTAGACTTTTTCTCAGAAATAGAGCTTTTCTACCTTTGACAGTCCTGTTAATAGAGCTTTTCTACAACAGAGTATTAGGGCCACACATGAAGAACAAAAATATTTTTGCCATGATGAGATTAAACTCGACATGTCAACATTAAACTCAAAATTTCGAGAATAAAGTTGAAATATGATGTTGACTTTAATCTCGACATTTCATCTTGACATGTCTATCAAAACTAGTTTGGAGAGGGAGCGACTGCTCCAAAGTAGCTGCCACTGAATCTGGACAGTCAGTCTCAGACTGGTCGACGACTCAACAAAATGCCTTGTGTAACCTACATGATTTGGTGAAATTGTAGCCTACTTCAGAATTGGGTTTAGCAACAATTAGGCTATACTAACTAGTTTTGAATGTCGAGAATAAAGATGAAATGTCGAGATTAAAATCGACATGATATTTCAACTTTATTCTCGAAATTTCAAGTTTAATGTCGACATGTCGAGTTTAATCTCATCATGGCAAAAATATTTTTTTTCTTCATGTTTGGCCCTAATACACCGTCATACTTTTCTATACCTTTGACAGTTTTGTTTAGCTGGTTTTATTTTGTATAACTGCTAATAATGCACAAGGTAATACTTTGAAGTAAAGCTGGAGCACATAAAAATGGACATGAAAAAATGGAAATAAAATTGGAGTTATAAAGTAGCTTTATGGACTTGATGAGCTGTTACAGTTGTATCCTCAAGGTAAAACTAAGACCAATTAGTAAGAATACTCCTTTGTGCATAGAGTGACATCTTCATTTTTTAAGGGTTTTTTTAAGGTTTTTCTTCCCATGTCTTCTTGTCCAGACTATTCCTTCAAAACTTCTCCAAAGGGGCACGGACCCTGACGGCAGCGGAGACCAGAGCCTTCATGATGGCTGGAGATATGGACGGGGATGGCAAGATTGGTTGGGAAGGTCTGGGAATATCTGATCTGAGATATTATTCTCACTCCATAGTGTAACAGTTGTTAACTCACAAAAACAGAAATGACTCAAATAAGGACATGGATGAATATACCCTTCCAGGAACTGAGGAACTTATTTACATTGATAAATTGTCTCCTTTTGCTTCACAGAGTTTTCAAACCTGGTCAACTCCTCCTGAGGACAGACAGCCCAGGATTGTCTACTGCGTTCCAGCTCTGCACCCTCTGAATGATTTATTTAGATCAATATGATTTGTACTTGTCCTGCTGATTTTAAACAGTACATTTGCTTGCAATATGTCATTCTTAGTACAAGTGATGGCATAAAAAGACCTCGCTGAATAAAGACTCAACAGTTCAACAGTGTCACTGTGTGTGCAGTTTTGGTGCAAAAAAAACTAGCCAAGTTATAAATAGCGTGTCTCACTAGAAACCTGCACCACTCCTCAGAGCTATGTGTAAACAAGTTTTTCAGGTCTCTGGGGGATCTAAGGGATGTACGTTTATAAGTACAAACTGATCAAAGTGAAGGTTTGTAATTAGTCAATTAGCCACATCATTTTTCTGAGGTGTCTGTGGCACAAAAACATTGCTCACAGTCTGACCTTCAGGCACAAAGTGAACTGTGAGGCTGAAAGCACACACCACAGTTTAAACTAGCAATTCAGCAATAGTGAATTTGTCTCTTATGCCTCCTAATTCATTTCAGAGCCCAGATCATTTTCTACCACAGGCTCAAAAGAGAGGGCATTTATCTTACTGCATACATACCTATGGGTTAGTGAAATTCTGTGGTGTATTCTGTCACATACATGTAAGGTTTCTCTTACAAGTGCAACAGATGACATTAAAGGAATCCTGAAAGATTGGCGGGTGAAATTTGAGAATTATCTTCCTACACCTCAATCCCTGCCCATGTTTGGGATATCCCCCAAGACAGATGCCCTGATAAATTGCTTACTATTTATTTCTCTTTAAATCCATATAAATGTGTATAGTTATATTTGTCAGGCAAACTGATTGCCTATAAACCATACAAGAGAATCCTGTTGGATAGTCACATATGAATCTACAAATGGGGCATTTCCTTATGACAAGAGTCATATTACAAAGAAAACGCACTGTAGACAGTATGCAGTGCACATCGACTGCACGAGGGAGGAGAGACAGCCAAAGATGCCCGCTTATGTTACACTTTTGGACTTTGAGCATCTCCATTTTAAAAGGATAAAAATAGCACTATATGACTTGGACACATTTTTTTCGAAACTATACCTAACCTAAGCATGTGGTATCTGTTACACAGCAGCAGTATAAATGTGAGACAGAAACTCTGCATCCTCAGCCTGTGCACATCCTTGCTACCCAGACGTAGACCAAAGTCTAAAGGTGAGTCGCTATCCGGAGTCGCAATATGGGAAGAACTGTGATGCGCTGAGCGCTCTCTGTTCCCGAGCGCCAAATGGAATACAGTATGGACACACGCGGAAAGCTTTGCATTTGGAATTCATTTGGACTTCGCCTTTGAGTTGGACCTGCGAATAAGTTATATTGTTTTTAATGAAAATAACAAGAACTCCCTGCTCAAGAGTGGACGGGAATTGGGCAATTGCCTTGTGTCAAATAGGCGCAGGAATGGGGTGATGCGGTGTCCTCCAGGCAGAAAGTCATGGGCAGTTACGGATTTTAGCTATTGACACAATTTGCTCCTCAGTGGGCACTGTGCTATGAGACCAGAGTTCAAACTGCAATAGGATTTGGCAAGCTCTAGAATAACACTTCTACATAAAAAGCAAGAATTGTAATGTAGCTAGCCTATGACATCTGTAGAGTGGGCAAAATGAGCTGACCGGTCTTGATTCCTTAGAAACTCAGAAACAGTCAGTTTTGTGCAAACGTAGGTCCTAGGGCAAGTGGTGGCAGGCCTGTAGGCTATTGACAAATGGCCTAACCCTTGAGGTCAAAGTTGATTCGGCATAGAAATCATGTTGTCAAACGTTTTTTTATTTTTTATTTATGCACTTTTTTTTCATACGCATTGCCAACAATCTAATAGCGCTGATCTCCTGCCATCCCTCCGCAGATCTTTTAAAGATGGCTTTTGCTGGTATCCTTAATGAGGCCGATATTGCTGCTGCAATCAAGGACTGCGCAGGTAAGGAATGCTAAACACATATGGCCGTACTCATACATACATTACCATCATGCACAATTCTCCCAAGAAAAATGAATAAGCTGCATTGTTTGAATAATACATATTTATTTATTTCGTAAATATATTTTATTTTGAGTGTGAATAATGTATTTAATAGTTTAATTAGATATCAGTATAGTTGATAATATAGTTGTGTAAGTAAACATCTGCTTGAGTCCAAAATAGCTTTTTCCTGACCTCCTGTCCTCCAACAGCTGCCGACTCCTTCAACTACAAGACATTCTTCGCCAAGTGCGGGCTGAGCGGAAAGTCCGCCGATGATGTCAAGAAGGCCTTCTTCGTCATTGACCAGGACAAGAGCGGCTTCATTGAGGAGGATGAGCTGAAGTAAGAACAATATCAGTTGCATGTGCTGCTTTTCCAAGAGATATCTGATGGTGTGGCTCGGCTAATGAGAATTGCATAGCACAATTATGATAATTGATAACCTACAAAGCCACGGGGATAAGGAACAAATCCTTCATGATCCAACAAAACATCTGCGATACGGATCATGTTAAGAACATAATTCAGAATGGGGGTCATCCTCTATATCACGAGTTTCCTCACAGCTAACTCAAATAATCCTGCTGTTTTTCTTAGACTGTTCCTGCAGACCTTCCAGGCTGGTGCCAGAGCTCTGACCGATGGCGAGACCAAGGCCTTCCTTAACGCTGGTGACAGTGACGGTGATGGCAAGATTGGAGTTGATGGTAAGATGTCATACATTGTCATATTTCTATGGCTCAGTTACCTAAATTACATAATCGGAATAGTAGACACAAATAGCCATTCGCTGTACAGTAAGAGACTATGCCAAGGAACTATATTTAGAAAGCTATATAGAAATTATTGTCAATAAGTAACAACACTTTGAATTTCAAAGTCATGGCTCATGAAATCTGTCATAAATTATGGTGAAGATGTTTTCAAGACAATGTTATTCTATTGTAAAAGATATTGTTGCACACAACTAGATGTTTAAACTAACCTTACATACCATTAATTGTCAATATAGATCTGAAAATTATAAGGATGTGACTAATAACTTTGGGATATTAACATTGTATAGATGATCAATATTTACACACATTTATTTTTACCTCCACAGAGTTTGCTCTCCTTGTGAAGGCTTAAGTTTTCATGGATCCACATTTCATGGAACCAGACTTCCACTGCTGTAGACTACCTGGCTCAGATAGCTAATATTGCCTTTTTTATATATTTATTTATGAATACCCTGCCAACTCTTAGCAAGGACATGTGCAAGGTCTCAACAACTTGTCAATTTTTCATGTTGTGTAGTTGTATGTTGTATGTTCACAACCACACCCAGTGCAAGTATTCAATCTTTTTGCACTTTTGAAAAAAAAGAAATAAATAAACATTTGGAGTAAATGTCTTGGCTTAATGGTTTAATTTCTTCGCCTCTCCATCATTAAAAAAGAATGCAACAACAACAACACAAAAAAACATTTTAAGTATTTGGATACATCAAACAAACTCTGGCAACCAGTGCCCGAAACACTCTCCGTCAGATACCCACAGTGGGGGAATACCTTTGTGAAGACATTACTGATTAACCATTAGACGACATTGTATCCAGCCATCTTAGGCAATCTGTTGGCAATATCTGAAGACGGATGCTGGACACTTGGCCCTTGCAGGAGAATGCTGGCTTCACACTCAATCCCCCTTGCCGTGGACAGTGCAGATGCCACGGGTGTACTCAATTAGAGCTGCCATGCTCTGCAGGACTTGAGCCATGCGGACTAGGGTTTCAGAACTATAATTAAGTGAGATGGATTACTTTTTAACCAGATCCCTGCCGTGGGGAGAGCCGGCCGAATCCGGGTCACGTCGCACATGTATGTTACAGAGCATAGTATATTTACAGGATATAAATACATTTTTCCACTCTTGGATGCAGCTGTCAAGAACAACCAGAGATGTCACTGCCTGAGCAGGGTAATAAGCAAGCCTTAAGGGACATGCTTCTTGGAAGCAAGCAGTAAGAGAAGCCATAGTAATTTAACACATCATACAGCATGTTTTAAACATTTCAAAATCCTCATGCAGATTGGAATTCTATCCAATGGCATAGAGTGTACAGTTCAATTGTATGAAATAATTTGTTTTGAGAAACAAAAGACCAAACATCCATGTTCAACTCATAAAAGTTAACTTCACCTCAAAAGCACAGCTGTAGCAGGGAATTACAGCATAGCAGATATTGATTTAACTAAGAGAGGTGGCCTGAGCTCGGTGATTGATGTCTTAAATACAAATATTATTTAACAAGTAAACAGCTAACGTGATTTCTATATTTAATAAAAACGTAATTCAGGTCAGTATTTCAGCATTGTTTCACAAATGGGATAAATGCAGAGACCAAATTCCTTGTACGCAAGTATACTTGGCCTATAAACCTGATTTACATTTTACATTTCATGGATACAACAATCAAATATTTTATTGATTATACAATTTTCAGAAATATACCTGGTTAATAAATAAATGTTTTTAGAATATATTTCAAATTGATAAAAAGCCCTAAACACTTAACTGAGTGTGACAACAATGGCTCTTAAAAATTTGCTCAGTAATAAATCTTGTCAGGTAATAATGTTTTGACAAGCACTTCCTCCACCTCTCACTTTGCATTCCACAGCAAGAGTAGAAATTAGTGCTTTAAAATGCCACATTTATTGCTGGAGTGGACGCACAGTTTGCCCTCTCACAGCCCTCCGCGCCCGCAAGGGAAAACCCAGAAGTGTATGAGCCACAACACTGCCACCCTCTGAAAGAGGGCTGTTATTCATTTCTTTTTAGAGGAGGGGTTTTCTTTCAATTCAAGCAGATCGTAGCAATTTAAGCAGACTTAATAACTTACTTTAAGTGCATGCATACCAACAAGAACATACTCAAGACTATGCCTAACATACAATTATTTATAAATTATGTAATTAACAGTTTTCAATGGATCACAGATATTGACAATATCAGAAGATAATTCATACACAACAGTAAGGAGAAAATAGTAAGGACACAATAGGATGGTAATACATCCAGATGAATTGGGATAGACCTTGAGTAAACATGGGGAGTTCCTACCAGCTTGTCTGTACATTTTAATGAGGATGTAGCTATCAGTTTCCATCACTTTCATAAATAGTACTATAGCTGTACTGCACCACAGAGCTAATAGGAGGTGATGAGACTAATAATACAACCAACCACTTCCCAATTAAATGCAAGGAATACCAATAAGGCCTAACATCAATCCACAGGTTCACATTAAATCTACAACTGAAATCAAATGACAACTGAACTTATTTTGTGGAGTGCAACCTCCAGATCTGCTTCTGACATTTTTATTTATTTTTTTGCTATGCTCATGAATGACCTGGGCGAATTGCTGAGATGTAATGCTCTATACAATGCACAAATAAGAAGTGCATCACTGTATATTGACATACAGAGTAGTAGTCTACAGGTGTAACTTTAAAAAAATGCAGACAATTAAAAGACCAGCACGACAACAAAAACCAAAGATGAGCACTAATGACAAAGTTTCTTTAAAAGTCAAATTTCTTTCCAAAATTCCCCAAAATATGCTCTCTGTTCACCTTCATCATGGATTCACAGCCCATGACAGACAAGGTGATGGTTATACCCTTCGGGTAATAATTGCAACTTTAGAATAAATAGAAAGATTGAAATAATTGATAAACAAGTCATTACTCCTTACGCAAACTACACTTTTGATCAGTATTGTATATTCATACTATACCAGTAATAAGAGCTGTAAAAGCACCCGTAGAGCATAATATTGCGCCAAATTAAGTCCTCATTTGACTTTGTCAGATATCTTGCTTTAACTGCTCGTTTGCCCAACCAAATCGAATGGCATTACCAGCATCCTTACACCCTTCTTCAATTCTTAAGTTTGAATTTTGTGTCGCCAACTTAATCGTTAGACCCAAGTCAGCAACGTATATTATTAGCTCGACTGAATATTAAAGACTTTTGCCTACACCTACCTTTTATGCATCTTCATTTATGTACATATAAATAGATCGGCCTGACTACTGGATAAACTTTTCAACCAACTGCTTTGCATGCGGTATCAATTACATTAAGCCTCATATTTCGGGTGAGTGAAGGTATATAAGATCCACGGGTCGACCACTGTGGTTACTGCAGTTGGCAGATTGAAACAAGCTCGCTTGCGAATCCACTCTAGCACCTCAAGACACACTTGAGGTGAGTTCAGTTCTGGAGGAGACAGACACTACAAATCAATCGGGCGAATCTTAAGACATCGTATTTCTCACATCCGAATGGAAGCATACTAAGGCGCCGAATTGATGTTCCGAGATTCAAACTCTCCCACTGGTTTTGGACTACAGCTCAGAGGGGGGAAATTTAACGGACACGTAGCCTACCACTTAAGTTTTTCTTGCCACAAACTTGGACTGATGATAACCGAAGAGAAATGGACTCTGCTCTAGCAAGAACATTTGGATGTTTGGCTAAAGCAGATAGGAATAAGCTAAGCGCACCTGTATAGTCAGGCTTAAATAGGTTGTCGTACTGCTTGGATGTCTTAGGTGTTATATGATCCTAGCCAATTATTGGCTTTCGTCAATCTACATATCGATCTGTCGTAGCCTATAGGCCATAGGCTCCAGTGCATTGATCACGTGTTTACTGTATAGATGCGATTGATTGCTGTTTTAATTTAATATAATTTCTTTTCATTTTCCCTCAGAAAACAATGGCTCTTGCTTCGCTCTGTGCAGCTGCCGACATTGAGGCAGCCCTGACAGCATGTGCAGGTAGAATATATATAGAATATAAATAGCCTACTCATCATTTGATGTGTAAATGTACTAGTTAGACAAGAGCAGGACAATAAGTCCTCTTTCTGTAATAGCCCAGTCCTTTAGTCATATGCAGTGCTGAATTTTTTTTTAAATACACTATCCCAAAGCTTTCTCTCTTTTATTTTCAGTTTTATTGCCACTTAGAAGCCAGAGCACACACTTGACACAGTCATTGTGCCATTGGTCATTGAAAGTTATGATCACATTTGCAAGATCATGGAGACATGGTTAAACAGAATGTTGTCGTCATCAAAACATATTCCTTTTTTACTCAGGTGCTGACTCCTTCAAGCACAAGGAGTTCTTCGCCAAGGTTGGCCTTTCCGCCAAGGGAGCCGATGAAATCAAGAAGGCCTTTGCCATCATTGACCAGGACAAGAGCGGCTTCATTGAGGAGGAGGAGCTGAAGTAGCAATAACTTCTATCACTTTTATTCATTTATTTGACTCATTTTAACCTTACAATGTAGCTGATTCAGATGCTGGACATTAACTAAAATACTTCCCTCTCCATTTTCAGACTGTTCCTGCAGAACTTCAAGGCTGGTGCTAGGGCTTTGACTGATGCCGAGACCAAGGTCTTCCTTAAAGCCGGAGACAGTGATGGTGATGGCAAGATTGGAATTGATGGTAAGATATTAAACAAGTTCAGCATTTCATGGTTTTCCCTAGAGACTACATTTGAATTAAAAGTAATCCAATCAGAAGAAATTAGGCCACACAGAATGTAAGTACAGCTAATTGGTTAAATTTGGTACATGACTTGTAAGCAGGCCAATAGCAATCAAATAGAAACCAATGGCACCAGAAAGTCACACACCTTTAAAGGGGAAGCTGTACTGGCGGCAGCTAAATTGCAATATGGCAGGTTATTTATATCCCTATGATAAGCCTTAAAGCATTTTTTTTACTACACTGAATATATATATATATATATATATATATATATATATATATATATACTGTATATGTGTGAGTGTGTGTGTGTGTGTGTGTGTATGCATGTTTTAAATATAGCATTCAACTGCCATTGCTATTAGCAATCCTTACATTTAATTGAATATTTACATTTGACTTAAATTGGCACAACTTCTGAAAGGAATTGAGCTGAATGATTCTGTATAACCTAACTCAGTCAGAGCTCATCTGTTGATTCTCCCTCTTTTGCTCTTGCAGAGTTCGCTGCCATGATCAAGCCATAAATCTTGACCAATCAACACCTCTTGCTTAAAGGAACAACACTGCCCACGACCTCCTTTTTCATCACGAAAAGCATCTGATTTTTATACAGTAGCCTACACGTGCTTCAAACATGCCAGCGGGATTGTCCTCTCCCATGTTGCACTCTGTCCAAAATGATGACTGTCAATGTAATGTGGTTGTGTCTCATGTCCTGAGTATGAATTTTGGTACTTGGAAAATCTGCACTTTTGGGGAATGGACGATGAGAGAAGAATAAATTTTCTTTTTCTTTATCTCTGTTCTGTTTTTTCTGTAATGCTATCAATATGATATAAAATTGATCTTGATCTAACTGAATACGCCTATATATGGGCCTATTAAATGAAAAGAAATCATAAGAGAAACATAAATAAAGTATATATAGTTAATATACCTTTACTCTTGCCAAAGAATGAATAGAATACACTTTATATTATTGCATTGCATAATTAACCCAGTGAGATAAAGTATAACACACATTCATTTATAGTAAATCACAACATTCTATTAGGTGAAATTATCACATTAGAATATTGCACATGAAAAGACATGGGCACTGTACACCTACTAATGCTGTATGCTGACTGAGACCATTCAAGTGGCATCCCTTTCCCTCGTGGGAAACAGGATCAGGGGGTGACATCAACATAGGCTACTGTAAACCCCATCTGCTCTGCCATACCCTCTATAAGCCACTAGATGGCAACGTCTATTAGCAGGTCAATGTAGCCTCAAAACAAAAATATCCACAAAAACAATGTTTGTACTTGTTCTCTCATTTTAAACATTACTAATAGAAAATACTGATAACAGTTGTATCATAGAATTCCAACAAGACATGTTGACGAGCTGTGAATCCTGAATGATTCCTTGTTTTACAAACATTGTTTAATAGAATGTGATGAGGGTCTAATGAGACTCTTTATGTGCAAATATTTAGTTAATTCATTGAAGCATTCAATCATTTGTGGATTCAACAAAGGCTCTTGAGGTTGAAAAAGATTCTAACTCCAAGGGAAACACAAAGAAGAGCAGCGTAACTCTACCAGAGAATCAGCAACACTAAACTGAGTGGTATCAGCATCAATGTGTAAACTGCACTGCTAGATCTAGTGTCTAATGCCCCTTATCTCTGCCTTCATGGCACAGCTAACCTCTGACCTATTTCCTTCTGCACATGTCGAAATCTGACAATATGGGTCATCACCTGCCATCAAAACGGCACCAAACTGAAGAACACGCGGAGTAAAAAGAATATGAGAATTCTGCTGTTGGTTCAAAGAGGAAACGACTCAGTGGCAAGATGTCGCTTGGATTAGACATCCCTAATTAAACTGATTGGAAATGCTGAGTTGACCGATTCCGATACTTGGTTACAGAACCTAACCTCAGGCCCGTGTCTCAATGTCCAGGTGTCTTCCCAACTGGATCGGATTCCTTCCAGGGAGGTACAGTAACCTGATTTGCTCGCAACAAAATGAAGGTGACTTAACTTTGAAACCCAACACGTCTCAGGCCACAATTATTACAAGTGTCTAGAAAGTGCTCCCAGGTGATGTTAAAGTGGAAGTGCAGCAACATGTGGTGACAAGGAGAGAAGCTTTACCTGACAGTCCATACAACACTGACCGCTTCTACAGCTATGGGGGATGCGTAGCAGAACAATGAGAGCAAAAGCAATATTGTAAATGGACGTGAACCAGTATGACATTGTTATAGGTATAGGTATAAAGTGTAACAAGGATTGTGTCCTTGTGATTTTGTTTCTATGTTGCATCAAGTGTAACTTCTATGTGTTTTTGGCTATATGGTTTTTTTAATTATTATTATTCTTACCTAACTTTGCATTCTCATGAGTTCCCATGTGCATATTCCATATGAGAAAAGATGCCAGCTTTCTAAGTCCTAGTGGCCCTCACAAGGAGCACATAGTATTGAATATACAGTACAGATATATATCTGTTATTAACAATGCTTTACTGTCATACGTTAACTGTCAGCCAGGACACTCTGCAATACAGTGAAAGTATACATATTTGTTCTTTCAAAACATGCATTCACTCATCTTGTTCCGAAAGTTCCAGATGGTTCCACAAAGAGAGAACAAAACACATCTGATCCAAGACAAACACCATTTGTAAATCTGCCTTCAGACTGGGTAATTCCATCCTGATACATAAGCACCACCGCAGCTCCCGCACACGCCCACCACTCGGTGGGACAAGTGATGTAACATTGCGGAACGTATACGGTCACATTCACACAAATGTAAAGGCTGAGGCACACAGTTCTATGTAGTGTGGATCAGCCTATACTGACATCCACTGCAAATGTGCCATAAGGCTGTAGCCTACATTTCATATAAGATCATTACATATGGGTTTGTGTTCCTATGTTTCCTATTTAATAGGAAAAGCAAAAGAAAAGTGACATTTTCTGGCATAGGTAGCATCAACTCAGGCAACTCTACACCAACCATCACACTATTTCAAAAATGAATGAAGATCCTTATGACATGGAAAACTTAAACAAAACAAATAGACTGTTTGGGCAATGCAGCAGTGCACTGAGCATGAAAGGTTGAAGAGTCATGATATTTTGTGATCGCCTGACGGTTATGCCTCTCTAATATTTTAGATTAGCATAAAAATTCACAAGGGATTATCAGACTACCATCTGTTCTGATGTATTCTAACAGGATGGAGGGAAATTAATATTTTGGGATTACTTAACAGAGACAGACTTTAATCTCCTCATTGTTGATTTTTTTGTGTCAAATATATTCAAGGTGATACATGCCAAATTTGCCTTACATAGCTCATGCTTGCACGTGCATTTGCATATGTGGAGTGTGCATCTGTATATGTGTGTGTGTGTGTGTGTGTGTGTGTGTGTGTGTGTGTGTGTGTGTGGTGGGGGTGCAGATTTGGGTGTGTGTGTGCAGAGGGAGGGGGGAGGGAGAGAGAGAGAGAGAGAGAGGAGAGAGAGAAAGAGAAAGAGAGAGAGAGTATATTGCTGAGACAGAGGGAGGGAGGGATGTCCAGGTGCTCACAGCCTATCTACACGCAGCCCGAAGCGGATATAAATAGTAAAGGTTAATTAGTTAGGTAAGAAACTGGAGAGGGCCCTGACCATACGAATTTGATATACGGACAGGTAACTCAAGCATCACTCATTGCCCGTGCAATAACACCCTATATAAGTTCACGTCGGCTGACAACAGTCACCACTAAGCCTTATCTTTGGATCACGGAAAAGCGAAAACCTCACAGCGGTAAGTGACTGTTCGGCGCTTGTGTGGGATACAGGGGGCATTGGTTGAAGCCAACAGGGAACCTCTGGATGTAGATTTTTGAGTCAGAGACAGGTGTGTGATATTGCGGAGTTTTGGAACTGATGAGTATTTTAACTTCGAGATAGGTAAGATTAACTTAGAGCTAACATATTTTTTCCTACAGGCTATTTGAGATGTTGCAAAGAGTTTGTGCGTAAAAGGAATTAGGCATTCAATGTAATCATATCTAATACATTTAAATAAGATTGTCGTTATCGTTCATAATTCAAGGACACAATTTTTCCAAATTAACAGGACATTATTACTACAATGGAAGACGAGTTAGGCTATTTCAAAGCAGGCGCAGAGTGGAGAGATTCAGAGTCTAGTGTGCCACACGGTTAACAGCATTGTTCGCTTAGTTAATTGACGGTTAATGCTAAACCATACAGTATGGTTATATTTGGTTTTGCATGCATGGGATGGGTCATGACCATGTTTTATCCTAGTATGCCATCAGCTGATAAGTTTGCGTTCAACACCTCATCAATTATACGCTTCGTCTGTGGTCTTATCAGCGTGAAACTATAATTTACTACCAAGGGGATTTGTTATCTTCGGCGCGTGAAAAGCAGTAGCCTAATTAAACAGGGCCAATTAGGCGATCTTTGGCTGTCTTGCGAATTACACACTTGTATTTGTATTTGGACTTGTATTTTTGTCTTTAGTGAAAGCTCTTGTTCATTAGGAGGGATGCTTTCAACTGAATTTATGCAGACAAGTGAATTATTTACAACTCTGTTCCTCCGACAGGATTAATATGTCACTCACCTCCATCCTTTCCGCTGAGGCCATCGACAATGCTATCAAGGACTGCCAAGGTACAGTCATACTTCAGATGTGTCTCACTTAGCAGAGGGTTTAAGGAGAGTGGTTCAGAACAGCAGAATTTTAGTAGGCAGGTAAAGAAACACCGAATGAAGGGATAAATGGAGGAAGGGTGGAAATCTTGCACATCTCCAGCATGGCAAATGGATTCTTAGTTTCATTTGATTTCATTTGTATTGAAATTGCATCATTTCCTCTTTAAACGGGACAGTTTTAGTTTGAATTTGCCTAAATACTCAGTAACCTTGCAATTCTCCCTGTCCCACTCCTCCAGATCCAGATACCTTCTGTTACAAAAAGTTCTTCCAATTATGTGGCCTGAGCCAAAAGACTCCGCAGGAAATCAAGGATGTGTTCCGTCTCCTGGATGACGATAACAGTGGCTTCATTGAGGAGTCAGAACTGAAGTATGTTAATTTGTCAGTCAAATCACTTGATTTGTATGTCAGTGTTTGCCCAGAATCACCAAGCTACACTTAGAAATATGGCACTATATTTGATTCTTTTGGCCTAGTGCCCTTTTTAAATGCTATTACATAATCAGATGATGCATGATCAGATGAATTGTGTGTTAATATGTCTGGTCTTTTGGAAAATGTGTTTTTATAGAATATATTAGTATTTGGTTGTAATGCAGTAGGCTACATATATTCCCTTTCATTTGTGTATCTCAAAGGAGCATTTAAGTGACTTTTCACATAGAAACATGTAAGGTGACTAGCCCTTTTAAGTCCTTAGAGAGTGAAAGGGAAAGACTAAATAAACAAATAGCTTGTGTGGATCAGATTCCCATCTTCGTCATTAATGCAAGAGGTGTATGTCATTCAGACCCTTACACAGTCCATGGATATCACCGATATTTTCAAGGGAACAAGGGATACTGGAGCTTTAACCCCAGGAATATAGGACAATTGCATTGCTGGAACAATGGCGAGAGCTTTAATTTGGGAAGTACTTCTGGATCACTTCCACATGTGCTTGTCTCAAAATGTTAGCAACATCAAGGCCACAAGCCCAATTCATGGGAAGCATCCATAGCCAATGCACATTGAAGTCACTTTTACTGCTGCCTGCTAAACATTAATGTAAATTGAAACAAGAATTACTAGGAACCATAATTCAACAACTGAAGGTCATTAGAACCATAAAATTGCCATAGAACCATAGAAGTTCTGCTAATGTGTGAAAAGGAGGGTATAGCTTCTCTGATATCCTGTCACATTATTATAATCTCTCTCTCTCTCTTCTTTCTTTTTCTCTGTGTTTCTCCCTTTGTCTCCAAGGTTCTTTCTTCAAAGATTTGTTCCAACCGCTCGAGTCTTGACTGAGAAGGAGACCAAAAGCTTAATGTCAGCTGCTGACGATGACAGTGACGGCAAAATTGGTGTAGAGGGTGAGCTATCTCTATTTTTTTCCACACATATTTTCATACCAGAATAGGTGCAATAATCCTACTAAGACAACACACAGGAATGAGCATGATACTTCATTGGGTGCATTTTCACAAACTATTTGTAGAATTGTTTCTGTATCATGAGAAAGTATTGCAAAGCATAGCCAAACTATAGGCTAGTGGAAATTCCCAATGAATGCAGAAAACATGGGCAGCATTTGCATTCTGACAAAATGAAGCCAAAGTTGTTTGGCCGTATTGGCAATAAGGAAGTGCTTTGCAGCCAGAGCACCCAGCATCAAAACTGGCCATATCCACCCAGAATTCATCATATTTTATGAAACTTCTGGCAGTTTTTACTTCTTCTTGGTGGCTCCAAAATGTTTGACACTAGACTGTCTTTTGTTTTATACAGTTATAGGCAGTGCAAATATAAATATAGATGTTTTCATTTAGACAATAATGCTTAAAATGTAGAAGATCTGATTAGGATACACTCCTATTCTTATCCTTTTGTTACTGTTATAATACTGACTATAGTCCCTACAATCCTGAGTTACTGGTTAATCGGATACAAAAAACTCTGTGCAGATGGGACAACACTAACATGCAAAGAGGGTAAACTTACTCCTTAATAGAGTCTTGTCATGGTAGACAATATGGCAGGCAAATATGTGAGAGTCGTGCAACCTAGATTTGTCCCTGGAATAGTTTTACACAAGCTCAGATCTCAAGCCTAACTATTATATAAAAGGATCAAGGAAGTAGGCGACCTTAAATTATTATTCAAATCAAATCGCATGTCCTTAATGCTCTGATTTCAAACAGGGTTGTGAAGGACATTTGCAAAAAAAAAAAAATGAAAGGCATTTATTTTTCTTACACAGTTGCATTTAGTGTACATTAATATTTCAATGTATAAGTATATATACTTTTTTGATCCCGTGAGGGAAATTTGGTTTCTGCATTTAACCCAATCAGTGAATTAGTGAAACACAAACAGCACACAGTGAACACACAGTGAGGTGAAGCACACACTAATCCCGGCGCAGTGAGCTGCCTGCTACAATGCCGGTGCTCGGGGAGCAGTGAGGGGTTAGGTGCCTTGCCCAAGGGCACTTCAGCCGCGGCCCACTATTTTAACCTTGATGCTTAACATTAAGAATTCAAACTTGACATAGCTGTCAGGGACCAACAATAGAGACTTTGTTGAGCAGGTTTTTTTTATATAATATTTCCATTTCTGTGCAGAATAATCATTTAAAGCTATATCTGGTAGTGTGTTTTGCAAGTCAAACTTAAGGTCTGATAAGGAAAAAAGAAATGATGACATCCCAGTCGGAGTGGGACAAGCATCCAACATTTGCATTCATGCATGCAATTCTGTGTTGCAGTGCAATCATGTAAAATAGCCTTTTCAACATTTTGTTGCACCCTTAGGAATAGCAATTCATGATGTAGCTTTTTTGACAGTCAGAGTCAGAGGGGTATAAACAGAAAGAAAAATAGGTGTGTGTGTGAGTGTCTGTCTGTGTGTGTGTGTGTGTGTGTGTGTGTGTGTGTGTGTGTGTGTGTGTGTGTGTGTATGTGTGTGTGTGTGTGTGTGTGTGTGAAAAAGAGAAATAGAGAGATATATTGAAATAGATTTACAGTTGAAAGAGTGCAAATGTCTATGGTTAATGACATGGCATTCACTTCCTCTTCCCTCTCTCTCTCAGAGTTCCAGGCTATGGTCCTGTCCTGAGGGACCAGATCCCCATCAACCAACCATCTCCAGTGTCCAGTCTCCAGACCCAACACAGTGGCCTCAGCTCCTCTCCTCCTGCTTTGTACCAGTGACTTGTTTTTTTCGAAGCCCTGCACAGACATCAGCCATTTTTATTTGCCTTTTGAATACACATTAGGAGGTTTTTGTAGCTGTGTCCTTGTCCCCATGCTCTCCCTGTGATGGCTGACCACCAGGCTCAGAAACCTGAATAAAGTACACTGCAACTGTGACTCCTGCGTCCTGGATTTTTAAATCCCCTTCTGCTTCGCATGCATTTGTTACAGCTCTGTCTTTTAGCACGGAAGGCAACATCTGTGCCATTTATTAACAGATCAGCATCCATATACATTGCAAAGCACCCCTGCTGGGCCTTATGAACTAAACGTGCACTTTGAAAATAAAGCAAAGCATATAATCCTTCTTTCCAGGACTCATCATATATTTAAGGTTAATCCACAATACATGGAAGGACAGGGATATTATTTAATGCGGAAGTCAAGAAAGATTCACCAAACAATACCATACACCCATGGGCTACATTCACTTTTAAGTTATATGCAAACTAGAATGGACCAGTTTGATTGCAAGTCAAGTGTAATTCCAACAATTGTAGTACTTTGGTTTCATTAAAAATCAGTTTGTATATTTCAACATTCTATCACATCTTATAGGAACCATTTGCTTTATCTAGACCATTTGCATAGCCCTGTCAGTACTGTCCAACACCTGCTTTGCAGTTCCCTTTCAGAGCCACCTTCATGGGCAGTGTCTACACAGCAATACAGAATATAGCATGGTCACAAATGCACCACAAAACCGCATCATTCTGTCAGCCGGGTGAAAAAGGACCTCCCTCTCATCTCTGGCCCGAGGCCTTAGAATGCGCAGTGGAGAAAAAGCGAGGCCATAACCTTGGCTGACTCTCACTAACCGTATTGGATTACACCTGACTTTCACACATTGCTAATGATGGCCAACATTAATGATGGCATTGCAGCATATTTAGACATCCTGAATGTTGTTTGATCTAAGATACAGGGAACGACTTCTGTCCTGTTTGCACCGAGAGAAAGGCAGAATTTCTCAGATGATGCTTTGGGATTAGGTTATGTAATGCCTCAGTGAAGGGTATCTACTGACATTTTGCGATACAGATGGGAAGGTCATCTAATAAATATGGACACTCCGACAGTTAAAAGTGTGCCTGTTTATTCTTTTGATGTAACTGTGAGTAAGAAGTGGCAGATGGCAATGAAATATATCATCTTCTTCCATCCTCATCAGCTGTCACATTTCATTGGCCCAACTGCCAAGACTTTTTGCTGACTGGAAGAAAATTGAATTATTCAGAGGTGGATTCTATTCGCAGTATGTCTTGAAAATGGCCACAGCATAAGAGCGTTAAAATTTAAAGCAAATTGGGGTGACACAAAGGGGTGAGGGACAACGAGGACAGGTTAAAGTTACAATGAAGAGGACCTCTTCATATCTCATGGCCATACAGACAGCCCTACTCTGGTTTCCACTGAGCTCATGGAACAGAAAATGCTTCCACAATGCTAGGCACCCCCACTCATAGATGCCTTGACATTGACACTGAGTGTGATGGTGAATATTGTAAATGCAAAATTGTGTTGAAATTCATATAAATGGTCTTTTATGTAGCCTATTTCATTAATTAATTGATGTATTATCCCATGTTTGATTAATGATTCGAATTTATTCAGTTAGGCCTATGACTGAGTGCCTATACTTATTTTTCCACCATTATTTTTAACTAGACTCCAACTCTAACTTATTGAGTGACACTGAGGTAAAGTTGTGTTTGAACTCACATCAATATTTTCAGTTTAAATCTTTGAGGTTAGGAGAATGCATTTACGTATTGACAATCTACTTGTTTTGTATAACTATCATAGAACATATTCCACATAGCCTACTCCAGAACATTTAGGCTACTATAGAAAACACTTCCTACATCTTGGAACTGGTGTAACGCAATAGGCTAAGGAACAAATAACAATGCTCTGATATTGTTGTAATAAATCCTAATATGTGGGGGAATAATATAACTATTTTGTATGTTTTATATGGTTGAAATTATGTCTAGCCTACCTGTTCTATACAGTCTATGCTACCTACAAATCAAGTCCACCAACCCAGATGACAGCGCGAACTATCCGGAACTGTTCTTAGTTACTCAATAGAACCCATCCGAACATGTCAAATTGTAGCACGCATGTATCCTGTCAAAAAGGAGGAAGTATGCTAGGTGTTTATAATTGATCGCGACTTCCCACATCATATATTTTTGTCAATTAAATAACAGCACGGATCAACTGTCTTGTTGCCATGCAGTGAATGGTATGTTATTTCATATGAAATAGTTCTCATTGCAATGAAACGTGATGGAATTAGGTTAGGTTAATGCTAACTGAGGATGCATATCCTGCAACGCACCCTGTAAATGTTTGGATTACATTACTCTTACAACACATATTTGAATGGTAACGAGTCTGTATATTTACCCAACATTTTGCTTTTGTCTCTGTAGAGTCTGTTTGTTCGTCATGGTAGCCTGAACAACCTCAGTTTAATTTGTTTGGTTAGCCAACTCGCGTCGAACTAGCAAGCTAGCTAAGTTAGTTTAAGTGTATGAGGACTTGCTTGAAGTTAACGCACACAGTTCTCAAAACGGTTGAAATGATATGAATGTTTGAAACCCTACATTTCCTTATTGTTAATGACAGGTGAGCGTCATGATAGAGCCAGTTAAGATTAACGTTCACGTTAGCTAAATTGTAACAGGAGGAGGCAAGAATGATTTGCTCATAGTAAAGCTAGTTAAATTTGTGACGTTGTTTACTTCGCTAAAATAGAATTACTAGTCAGGACATATCCCTCTAAACACCTCCTGGATACGACCAGAGAACGCAGTTAAACGTTGACGTCTTTCTGTGTCAGGCAAATTTGTTTAATCTCCAACATGCTTATAAAGTTGCATAGCTGATGGTTATCGACAGCCTAGTTGTTGAAGTTGTCGAGAAGTCACACTGAGATGCTTTGTGTTCTCAGGTTCAAGGCATGCTTACCAAGCTACTCAGAAGGAGCACGAATTTGAGAAGTAAAGTCCACTCATGCTGATGATCAGGTACGCCCACCTGCACAGTATTTATTCTGGTGCTTTCACTACTATTAATGCCAATTCAGAAACGTATGACAACTGTAAATACAATTTCTCACAATCATAGAAGCTCATTCGATGCATTTTTTTCCAGTCCAAGAATGGCCTCTGGAATGCAAGAGAAACAATACACCCCATCCTTATTAAATTTCTTCATTTACAACCCTAAGTTTGGACCTCGTGAGGGAGAGGTTTGTGCTTCCTTGTATCTAACTGTGAAATGTGAACAGCATGTAATGTCTTGTTACTAAACATAACATTTGTTACTAAACAGAACACGTTACTAGAACGGTTTATGATCTTCAGAAGTCGCCCAGTCGATCTGTGGCTTGACACAGAGCAAATTGCTGTAGCAATTCTTCAAGGTTTTATGTGATCCCTAGGGACATCCAAGTAACAACGTGTACTAGGCCTATTATGTACTAAGTTGTTCAAGGTAAATTCAGGGCTTGAAATCTCAGGCTTCTAAGTATTTTCATGTTTGTCTATAAATAGTTTACTTGATTGTTCATTTGATAATTTATGGATTTTTTTTCATGCTCCGTCTAACCCATATCTCAATAAGACTCAAACGCAAAGAGTTTTTTTTTTGAATCCTTGAAACAACAGATCAACAAAACTATTTTACGCTAAATTAACATAATTTTTACAGTTTTACTGTTTTTCTTAAGATGTCTAAATCATTTGGATGCATATATCAGAAAGTGGAGTTAGAGGGTGCCTTCTATTGAAGTCTAGAGTCAAAATTATAATTGACAGACTTCATCTGGCCCTAGTGTGCTGACATTAAATAGCCACCTGCCCTCAGGATGCACTCCCAAGTGTATGATCAGCACAAAGGAATGGTTGCTGGAGAAACCATAATCAGCTCAGCCAATTTAATAGTCCTACTGCATAGATTTAGCCCCAGCGGGGTTCCCTGAATGCTGTGCTCTAAGTTTTGTGGTTTGGACTGCATAGTTTATTTTATTAAGATGTTTGTCTGCTTATCCTACAAAACTTATTTTCTTAAATAGGAGGAAAAGAAAATTCTGTTCTACCACCCAAGTGAGTTAGATCAAAATGAAAAAATCCGCAGTGTTGGACTCTGTGAAGCCATAGTTCAATTTACAAGGTAAATACATTTCTACATTCCATAGCTTTCCAAGTGATATTACTACAAAAGTGAAGCCATATTTTTTTCATATAGGATCAATAAAGTATCTATCTCTATCTATTATTGTCATTTATTGTGTCATGCACACTTTTTCAGAACGTTTTGTCCAACAAAGCCAGCAAAGTCTCTTCACACACAGAAGAACAGGCAGTTTTTCTTCGAAGCGGAAGAACATTTTTGGATGGTCATGGTATGATTTCACTTGTATTAAAGGAGAATTCCGGTGTGATATTGACCTAAAGTGTATTGAAACATGATACCGAGTGTGAACGTATGTCTCATAGCCCATCTCGGCTTGTCCCCTGCACTCCAAAATCTGGCGCTAGTTAGCCGATGCTACCAACAGCTTTTTCAATAGTGGTGCTTCGGCATCGGGCTAGCCATGCAAATAAATCACTGTTTTACACCCATTTACGAGGCTCAATGTATCTCCACACTTCATTGGTAGACTTCCGAGGGCCCTGACATTTAAAACGAGACATTGAGAACTTTGAAAAAGCACTGGTAGTTTACTTACAAGACGATTTATACAGACAGTATCTTCACGAAGTTTAACGTTTGCAGCCATCTTGAATTTAGTCACGATAAGTCGAGCAACGAGTAAGAATGAACAGGTATGATAAGGGATCAGATTCCAAAAATAATTCAGTGGAAATGCATGGATTCCAGTTTCTTCAGTAGCAGCAACTGGAATCCATGCATTTCCACTGAATTATTTTTGGAATCTGATCCCTTATCATACCTGTTCATTCTTACTCGTTGCTCGACTTATCGTGACTAAATTCAAGATGGCTGCAAACGTTAAACTTCGTGAAGATACTGTCTGTATAAATCGTCTTGTAAGTAAACTACCAGTGCTTTTTCAAAGTTCTCAATGTCTCGTTTTAAATGTCAGGGCCCTCGGAAGTCTACCAATGAAGTGTGGAGATACATTGAGCCTCGTAAATGGGTGTAAAACAGTGATTTATTTGCATGGCTAGCCCGATGCCGAAGCACCACTACTGAAAAAGCTGTTGGTAGCATCGGCTAACTAGCGCCAGATTTTGGAGTGCAGGGGACAAGTCGAGATGGGCTATGAGACATACGTTCACACTCGGTATCATGTTTCAATACACTTTAGGTCAATATCACACCGGAATTCTCCTTTAATATAAACCATGTGTTTTGAAAGTTGACTGTAAGGATTCATATTGGCTTTGTGTATTTGATGGCCTTTCCTTGATGTTCCCCATATACAATGAATGAACTTTATTTGTCACTATACCAGCAGTACAATGAAAATATGTGTGAGACTCTCTGGTGCTGTGCACAATAAATAGAATGAAATAGAATAAAATACATAAGTTAGATTAATTACCATCAGGGCATCCTTAGACCAGCAGCCATTTATAAGCTTCTAAGAAAAGAGTTCATTTGTCTGTGAGATGGGGAGTAACGGATACCACTGCTCTGTTCCTGAGTCTGTTCGTTTTTTTATTTTATCGCTCTGAACCTCCTGCCAGATGGCAGAGGTTTGAACAGACAGTGTCCAGTCTTTTTATATATACTGTGTGCTTTCTTCCTGGTCCTGTGGCAGGATCATCCGCAAATTTAATTGTGGAATTTGATGGGCTGATTAGGGTCGATTGCAGTCGTATGTGCAAATTGTGTAGAGCATGGGGCTTGACACACATCCTTGGGTGGTACCTCTGCTTAGTTTGAGGGTGGAGGAGGTATGCTTGCCAACGCTAACACTCTGTGGCCGGTTCATTAGAAAGTCCAAAATCCATGCACACAGAGAGGAGTTGATGCCCAGGGGGTTTAGTTTGCAGACCAACTTGGGAGGAATGATGTGTATGTTAAGGGCAGGGGATGGTCAGTTTGGCATGATGTCTCATTTAAATGTGATTAAATGTAATTGAATGTAATTGTAAGATACATGTAAATTGATTGAGGTTGTATATAATACTTTGAATATGACTGGCAAACACAGCAAGCATAGAGCAATGTTAGTGCACATGACGTAAAACAGCTACACTGCTGCAGTAACTCTTATTGTGTTATTTGTTGTTGTTTGTTCTCACTGTAGGTGGTCCGAAACCCTATGATAGAGAAACCTAATAAAGATGGAAAGCCACCAACAGTAGAATATCAGGAAGAGGAAATTCTTGTAAGTGCAAAACAGTTTTTGTTTATGATTCTGCAATGGTCAATCACAGTGTAAGTACCTGGGGTGTACATATCGTTGTATTTCTTTTTTCAGGATTCCGTTTATGGAGCAGTATTACAGCAGTGCTACAGTATGTACAAGGTAACAAGAGCTACTGATATTACAGTTTATCGTGACTATAAAGGATTTTTATCTGCTCCTGTGGAATGATGGTCTTGCCTGGTCTTGCTTTCCTCAGCTGTTCAATGGCACATTCAGCAGGGCAATGGAAGCTGGTGGTGTGGAAATGCTGACACAAAAGCTTGAGAAGTTCTTCTACAGGGTAAGTAACCCAATAATAAATTCCCTGTAAGGTAAACATTACTTTAGGTATGTGCTGAATTGACTAAAGTAATGGTTCTAAAGGTCTGTCTGAATAACACCCTCTTTACTATGTCTTATAATTATTAGATTATAATTACATAATACATGTAGAAATACATTTTTTAAAATCATAATAATAGATTAGGAATAATAGCAAGAATAATCTGAATAACAACAATACTTGTCATAATAATAATAATAATAACAACAATACATTTATTAAATTATAATGATAAAAAAAGCTAAGTAAAAAGATGCATTTTAATCCTTCCTGAAAATCCCAAAACCATCATTGGAACGTACATATAGCCATGTAGATGGCTTGGTGTTTAACTGAAAGCAGCTGGGACAATTGGATGTGGGGTTGTAAATATGGGCTTGTGAAAAGCTATGATGTGGATTTTATTTTTTGTCATGGAGTTAAAATGTCAAACCAGATAACAATTTTTCCCAGTCCTTTTTAAAACTGGCATGTTAATCCATGCTAATTCCACACTAATCCAAAATGCTTTTAACTCGTCTGCCATCACAACAGTGTGTTGCTGCATCCGTCTGTGGCTCAGGGCAACTAGCATTGTGTCAGGGCCCCTTTGGGAGCCAGTGTGTGGACTCCTTTAGCGCTCCCGGGTGCACTAATACTAATCAGTAGTGCCGGCAGGGTTGAGTTGCGCTCCTCATTGGGGGCATCCAGCGCTAATGCGTCGGTGCTAATCATGCCCTGCCCCAAACATGGGCGGCAGGAGAGGAGTGATCTCTCGTGCGTTCGTCAATTCATTCAATTATTCAGCCTTGCGGCATCAAGGGAAGCCCTTGCGGTCTCATTCCCACAGCGGCCCCAATGGCGAGGCTTCCCCTGACACAGGCGAGCCAAGCTGGTGTGTGCGTCTGCTGTCTAGGGGAGGGGGTCAGATGTCACCCGGCCGCTGAGTCCAGGCGGATTGGCTTTCCGGTATCGTCTTCGCCCCGGGGGTTTCTTGCCTGGGTCAGAAATCAAGCAAGAACAGACGAGTGTTCTGTTGTGCTGCCTCACCTGGAATCAAACCTGCGTGGTCAGTGATATCCACTTTGGCCTTGAGGCATGAACACCGAGGCAATGGAGAGAGGGGTCAATGCTCAATTAGCCTTTTCTGTATTACACTTGTTTGTCTTTCTGAACACCTCATAATGATAGGCGAGATGAGGTCCACTGCAGAATATGATGCTCCTCTTCCCAGCCAGCTGCCTTTACTGTAACAGATTGTGGTCTCGTGTGCATATGCCAGTGCAATTGCCTGTGACTACTCTCTATTCCCACGTATTTTGATTGGAAGGTTACCAGAGGTCATTCCAGTTTGACAAATGTTTGTGCGAAATAGCATAGAGCGCCTACTCCGGATGATGCCAGCGACGTTTGTTTGATTTCCATGTTATGATTGGCTGATATTGCAACCGAGCACAGCATTTATGTCAACACCTGTCACAAGCCAAGTCCAGCCACAGAGCCCGCCATGGAGCGTGTGGGCTTTTCTGTTGCCCACTTGATTCACAGGATGTGGCATGAACTTCCCATTATAAACAGTGCTTTAAGTTCCAGTTCAGAACACAGGAATATAGAGTGTCATCAGAGTAATGTGTTCCACTTTCATTCAGTCTTACGTGTGTGAGCACAACCTGATTCTTATCACCAATTTTATTTTTCTGTTTCTTTGTGTGTGTGTGTGTGTGTGTGTGTGTGTGTGTAGTATCTGCAGACACTGCACCTGCAGTCATGTGACCTGCTGGATGTTTTTGGAGGCATCAGCTTTTTCCCGTTGGACAAGATGACCTACCTGAAGATCCAGTCCTTTGTCAACAGGGTGGAGCAGAGTCTCAGCCTGGTCAAATACACCGCCTTTCTCTACAACGATCAGCTCATCTGGTACGGTCCGTTGGTGTCACTGGGTTTGTTTTGGATGCTTTCTTGTTTTATCTTCATTTGATGTGATGTCCTTGGGTCCAAATCAATTACTTCTGGTTTACGTTTGGCGGTGTCCACCACTCCTTGCCTTGAAAAATGTTTGAGAGGTTTTATCTCAGATCCCTCTCAAATGTTTTTGTGTCTTTTTTATTATTTTGGCTGAGCATAAGAAAAAACAATCACAAAAACAATCACATTTCCATTCTTATTGCACAGGCATTTTCATAGTCTCCAATGACTGTGCAGTGTGCATAAATGCAAATATATGTACAGGGCTTAAAGCAAGGACAATTTCTGTGTCTGAAGTTATGAGAAACTTTTGAAGTTGCTGTATATAATGATCTATTTATAAATCTTAAACGGTCTGGTCCACACCTTGAATTCAGACACAGTGCCTGAGAACTTCAAGTCCTTTGTATGAAACAAAGTAAAGAAATAGATGATAGAGGAGAAGTGATGTATATAAAACACACAAATATCAAATAAATATGACTATGTGCTGTAAGCTGATGTGGATGTGTTCCCTGAGTTGAAGTATTGTCATCAGGTTATATGCTCCAGGGACAGTCCTCATTTAAGATGCGGATGGATTCCGGTAATGCTGCCTCATGGTGGCTTGCGCATGTGGCAGATGACCAAACCCCCTGTTGGTGTTGGAGTTGCCAGGGCACGCTCTGTGTCATTAATAGCCTCGGGCCTCTCCCTGTTGGCAGCTTCTCGTAACCTCGTCTCGTCTCTTATCCCGAGCACCCCGGCGTCTGCCCTTCTCTCCTGTGCATGTCAAGGTGTGTGAAGAACCGCCGGTGCAGGAACTCCAAAATCACCCCCCCCCCCCCCCCCCCCCCTCCTCCCTCAGTACCAATTACAAGGCATCGCAATCCCGCAAGGCTTTAAATACGTCGCATAATCCTCTTTGCACAATGCAACGTCCTGGCTTTTATCATTTATTTTAGTCTGCAACAACCCAAGATGGCTCTGGGCCAGTTGAGAAGCTAGGCATGGGAGCTGGCGACGAGTGACCGCAGACAGACTTTACGGGAGGATGTGGTATCCTCGTCTCCTTGCTGAAATCAGTTCAAGGGCCCTGACTTTTGTGGTGCCCCCCCCCACACACACACACACACACTTCATTCAAGTCAAAGCCTGGTTTCCGCTCTTTCTCTCTGATTCTCTCTCTCTCTCTCTCTTCTCTCTCTGATTTCTCTCTGTGATTTGTTATCCCCTAGGAGTGGTCTGGAGCAGGATGACATGAGGACTCTGTATAAGTATCTCACCACCTCTCTGTTCCCTCGCCACTCTGAGCCTGAGGTGAGACCCGCTCAGTTCTGCCCCACATTCCTCTAATCTGATGCCTTTTCTGATTGATTTTGTATTCTGTCATTACGTAAGCTCCTCGCAGAGTGTGCTGTTGCTAGACGATTTGTACAGATTTCATGTAAAGTCAGTGGCTGCACAAAAAAGGATGTAGCTAGTGCACTGGGTAACAGTGATATCAGATATGTATTTGATTTGTGGACTAGAGCTTTCACAGTTTATGAAGAAACTGTGTACCCAATTTAATCATCCACATGCAGTGCTTTTAATGGCAAATTGGCTTGTCAGAGATTCTAGCAGGGTCACACTGTTAATGCACATGTGTGTCTGTACTTAACGCCGACATTTTCTGGGTTGTGCCGCAGCTTGCAGGGAGGGACTCTCCCCTGAGACCAGAGGTGGCTGGCAATCTGTTGCACTATGGGAGGTAGGTCCTGCAAGGCCCAGCCACAAGCCCCAGTCCTCCTCGGAGGCCCCTGGGGATCAGCTTTACAGCCAGCAGCGTTCAGAGTGGCCTGATTGGCATCAATCTGCACCACTACTCCATGGCCTCCTTGCTAACTCAAAGATACTATGTAATAGTGCTGTGTGTGTGTCCTGCAGTGTTTAAACTGGATAGGTCATGATGCACGTTTTAAATTAGGTCTGTGAATCAAGGAGAGGTCAATCCAGTCTCTTTCTCTCTCTCTCTCTCTCACTCACACTCACACTCACACACACACACACAGATGGAGAGAGAGGGTCAGAGTCTCTTTTGTGTGTGAGGTTGCACTGGGGAAGTGTGTGTGTGTGACAGAGACACCTGGGTAACCCACCAGAGAGGTGAGCATACTGAGGTCAGGCGCGCATTATACTCCAAGCACCCTGGCACAATTAAGAGCATACAGAACAGTGTACTGACTGTCATGTACAGTGACATATACAGTACAGACACACACATTTGGAGTCATAAAAACCTACACAAAAATGCACTGCCTTACCTGGACTTCAAGGACAGCCCAGGAGGGACACTGCAGTGCAGGCTTGGGTTGCATTACGTGACTGTTGATGTGCACTGAAGCCAGACTGGGTTGTTTTCAAGTCTTCTTTCCACCACATTAACTCTCAGATTCAAATTCATGCATATCAGTGACTCTGATAGGGTTCTGCGTTTATACAGGATCACATTATTGACCTAGATATCCGAAGGCAGGCTTTTCTTTTTCTTCTTCTCCCTTCTTCTTCTCCTTTGTTCTTCTTCTGTTCTTATTTTAATTCACAGAAATGGATCACTAAGATGATGTGTAGATGTTTTGCAGCCCCTGGTGGAAGTGGCTAAAAATGACATACTGACAAAACAAGAACAAAACAAATGGGTTAATTGCCACAAATGTGTTAATTGTTTGATTTTCTTGTTAGGTTTTTGACTGGACCCGTGAGTCTCAAAGATCCAGATGCCAAATTCAGGTTTCCAAGAATATATGTAAACACAGGAGACAGCTATGAGGAGCTTCATTTGATAGTGTATAAGGTGAGACTAAGGTGGAATTGTGTAGGACAGAAGGAGTATAACATCACTACCCTACTAGGCGTTATTCTTTTTAATTTGTATAAAGAGCTCGGCAGGTAGTTATCTAAACTCCTCATTTTTTTTGGCAGCCATGAAAATAATCTGTGATTAGTCAAGGGCATGGCAATATCCGCCTCGCATATGCATGAACAGATTGAGATGTTTTATCTGTAGCTGTGCATCTCATTTTGGGTATTTTCCATGGTAATTTGAAAGGCCTGTGGTAATTGTTATGTCTAAATGTCTAGTTACATAAACAATCTGTTATGCGACTTTGAATTATGTGATGTGATCGTAACAGTGCAGTGACTGTTATCTCACCAAAAAAAATAGTATATAGAAGTGTTATGCATAGTTGTGAATTTCTTTTTCTGGCAATTTGAATGTTTTTGTGCAATTGAAATGAACCCACAATCTTGTCACATACTCTTGTTTTATCACTTTTATGAAATAAAGTGAAAAGGATAGCGACATTATGGTGACTGTTCTGGTTTGGATAGAAAGATGGTTTACGTTAATGATATGTTATTTTTTTGCTTGGATAATCGTAGTATTTTCTCGTCCTCCACAGGCTATGAGTGCTGCAGTATGTTTTATGATAAATGGTAAGCATTTGAGGCAATATACTGTAATACCTAATACATGTAATATACTGTAATACCTTACGTGAGGCTGTGTCTGCATGTAATCAATCACAAGGGTCATTTATGCTGAGTAAGACATTATGACCAAAGTCAAAGGCACAAGCTTAACCCCCCTCCGCACACACACACACACACACACACACACACACACACACACAACATCATCACCCACTGATCTAGTCATTGATGACCGCATGTGTAACAAACTTGTTGTAAAATGGATGACTACAGCAAAACAGACCACCCTCTAGTTGACCTCTGAAAGAAGGGGTTAAATGAGGAAGCCATAGCTATCCATCTCCTATACTAATCCTCTCTCTCTCTCTCTCTCTCTCTCTCTCTCTCTCTCTCTCTCTCTCTCATGCTCTCTTGTCTAGCTGCGGAGGATTTAACGCGGGAGTTCTGCGAGCAGCTGGACAGTCTGGTGGGTCCCCAGCTCACCCTGCTGGCCTCAGACATATGCGAACAGTACAACATCAATCGCCGGATATCGGGGTCAGTACTTATCCCACACGCTAACCCCGCACATTACCACCACCAATGGCAGAGCTCGTTGCCTGACACTCAACAGTGTCGTTGTCAAAAGGGGTGTCCATTGCATGCCAGCAGGCCGCATGTAGTCATCCATCATATGATTACTCAGCATAAAGAAGATGACTTTGACATGATGGGCAATACACGTTGATGGCTTTTATGTACATGTTCAGCATATTTGCTTGAGAGGATGGCGTGACATCCAGGGAAGTTGAGACCAAAAAATGTTTTTTTCTCTTTTAATATTTTGCTGAGCTGTGCTTTAGATCAGATCGGAGTAATCTGCTCGGACAACGTTGCTAGATTACTTAGTCTGAGCAGCACGTAAGCATCTTTTGCCAAGTCTTCTCCATCCATGCCCCAGCCGTCTGCTGGCTGCTTTTGGATACAGGCAGGCCCTTATAAACAGAGTACATTAAGTGAAGTGAGGTATTACCGGTATACGTCATTTTTCTGTGACACCCAACCAGACGTTGGTGGGAAATTGATGATGGATCATTAGTCCATATCCATTTCAGGAGTCCTGAGGTTAGGGCTTCACTGCCCCTTTAACAATGCCATTGTGCAGTTTCTGCTTGGCTACTTTTATTTGAATATCTATCTCCTTTTACTAATAGCACCCATTTGAATCTTTAATGTTCATGACACCCTCCCCTATTGACCGACACAGTGACACAGGGATGCGCTGCTATTTAGCAGGGTATCATCATAGACCTATTGTATTAAGTCATCCAAAACATCAGTTTCTGGCGCTCCTTTGGACCATGATGCATGTTTAATGTGGATATCTTGGATTTCATCACCCCAACACATAATCTATCATTACAACTGACATGAATAGAATATTACCAGGAGTGGTAATATTCTACACTCCTGGTTTACACATCAGACTCCTTGATGTGTTTTGATCCTTAATCTGTCTGAATTAGTTAGTCTGAATAAATTATTATTCTGTTCTCTTTTTATTGCTGTTCAATATCTGTAGACCAGAGAAGGAGCCTCAGTTTAAGTTCATCTACTTCAATCACATGAACTTGGCTGAGAAGAGCACCATTCACATGCGCAAGACTGCCAGCGTTTCCCTCACGTCTGTTCACCCTGATCTCATGAAGATCCTGGGCGATATCAACTGCGACTTTGCCCGGTATGTCTTGTTTAAATCCATTGCCTTTGTTACAACCACACTCACTAGATCTGACCTTGTGTCCTCATGTGACTTCTGTTCTGCTCAACAGAGTGGATGAGGACGAGGAAATCATTGTGAAAGCAATGACGGACTACTGGGTTGTGGGCAAGAAGTCAGACCAGCGGGAGCTCTATGTGATTTTGAACCAAAAGAATGCCAACTTAATTGAAGTGAATGGTATGTCAATTTCAATTGGTTGTTGATGCGTCATTAAGAAATCTGTCGCCTGGCTGCTAGCTGATAACCTTGTGTGTTGTGTAAGCTGTTGAATTTGGAACACTGTGTGTTTTTAATTGTTTTGTCTGTTTTTCTTTTCTTGCAGAGGAAGTGAAGAGGTTGTGTGCAACACAATTCAATAATATTTTTTTCTTGGACTGAAGAGATTTGCAGGAGAACGTGGGACTGTTCCATCACACTAAGAAACTGTCAACTGTTGAGAATACAGTGGCAGAATCAGTGTAATGCAATAATTGCATTGTAAAAAAGATTCACAACATGCAATTTTTTTAGATTTTTATTTAACATATATAAATTGTAATGTCATTCTTGTAATTAAGTGTCAAATCAGAATTTCTGTATTTTTCCCCAGTTTGTACATACATTGTTATGTTGTTTTTTTTTTCAGTGGTTTTTTTTTGCCATACATTCTGTCAACATTTTAAAGACCACTCTAATCTTTTTTTCCCCATTCGCTTAAATCTGACATACAATGGTTTCTTTAATGTTATCAAGTCGACAATATTGTTTGTGGCCTGTTATGAACTCCATCTTTAAATAAATTGTGAAAATTTTAGTTTATTGAATTATGTGGAGGTCTTAAATATAGGCTTATTGTGGTGTGTATTATTATTGTACTATTATTTGAAAAGCTCAGTCAATTTTGCCATTTACTCTATGGTCAAGCAGCAGTCAGAAAAATGCTGGCAGAAAATTTGATGTGAAGTTTTTGTTGACTGTGACTGTGTGGTTCTTCGATCCTCAAAACTGCAACAGTGTGTTTAAGCTCTAACTCCATCTACTGGTACATGGAGTTCATTGATGGCTAGTCACCACACACACACACACACACACACACACACACACACACAGGTGGAGCTTTGAGACCTTTAGAAACTGAGACTGAGAAAATATGTATTTCTAATATAAATTATATTATTTATTCGTGAATTGTATTGACAAATGTGATCGTAGCAGTACTTACATTAATCATGCCAAGTTACCCAACAAAGATGCGAGGCATTCATAGTAATTGTAAACGTTTAACATTTTGATGTAAACATAAATTCTCTATAGCTATGTATTATGTGGATGTAAAGACTTTAGGGGGCGTCGCTACGGCGGGTAGAGAGCTCGTCAATGCGTTTCAGCCAATCAAAACTGCATCTCCACTCCTCAGCAGCCAACCAAGAAACACTATGATTTTCAAATCTTGCCCGCCATCTTGTTTTCTTGTCAGTTTCCGCGTAGGACAAGTTGCGTTAGGTAGGGTTGTTCAAATTTTTGGATCGCTACCAGTGGATTTAACGTCAAGGTAACTTGTTTTTGTTTTAATTGTTTTGTTATTAACATTATGGATGTAGTGGGTCCGTTATTGCGCGAATCAACATAGTTTTAAACATCCTCTTCATCAGGGTAACCTCAACATAACCTTTTGCCTTCCTTTAGCTATGCTAGCATGCAAACTGGTGGATGTTTAACAGTCAAACCATTGTGAAGCCTGTTTATGTGTTATTTCGTATTCAAGCGAACTAGCATACTTTGCTAGTGGTACTCATTTGGCCTGCTTCGAATGGTTTGTGCTGTTTACTACCAAACAAACAGCGTCTTGCGCCCTATGGGTTCCCACACAATGAAAACACCCCTCCGCTTTAACCCTGTGTAACTACATGTGTGTTTTAACGTTCAATTCCATTTGGGGAAACCTATGCTGCTTAGTCGCCTGATTATCTGATGAGAAGTAAATAATTGAGTTACATTGTTTGATTGGACATTTGTATTTTCTGACATTTTGTCGCAGCGGCAGGATTTTCATTACATTAACGTTACAGCCCGCTTTTCATCTTTGATTAAAAAAAGTAACAGTTAGGCTGATCATAAAGTTACAGCAACGTGGGGCCCAGCCCTTGTTGTTGTTCATTACTTGCACCAAACTGACTTTGCAGCACTTTTAAAGATTACTTAACAAGACACCTGAACTCACCCAGAAAATGTCTGCAGAAAGAGAGAGATGACCACTGCATTTTCCTTTTTCACCTGGTCATGATTCCAAGTAGGTGGTTTAGTTGCAAACCCACAGTAAGTTGTAAACCTGATAACAGAATAGCCCGAGGGTTTAATATCCAAATTAAACAAAGGCAAAAGGCTTCTCTATTTGGAGCTTTAACACTTCATCTGGGTTAACTTGCCCAGATCTGTCACTAAACCACCTGATTGGAATACAGCCCTGCTCTAGTAAAGTTACTCTGATTTCCACAATGTCTGGTGATACTGGTGTGTTTTCCCTGTCTTCTTCACTTCAAATTGTGCAAAGCAAAATAAGCTAAGCCAGGGTGGACCATGTCACAACATTGTGGATTTCTGTTACAAATGTATTGACTCTCGGTCCTGATGATGGATCAGAGCATTTTGCCAGTCTGCCTCTATTGCCAGCAAGAAAGGGCAGGTCTAAGCACTACACTGGTCCTGTGTAGAACTCCCAGAAAGTTTCAGTATGCAGTGTGCCACAGAGCTCTGTTCCAGATTGCGGTTATTTTACACAGTAGTATTCATACCATGTAATGTTTATCGCCTTTAGGATGGAGTCTCGCTTTGCATTCCTGCACCAGCGGGACAACAGCGTGTCTATGCTGAGAGTGAAGATGTCCCGCAGGCGGTCCCAGTCCCAGAAGGAGAACCGCACGAAAGTTCACAACCTTCGCAGGCAGCTGGAAGACTTGCAAGAGCAAGATATTTCCATGCTGGAGAAGTCAGTTGCAGTTCTTGAAGAGAAGGTGGCTAAAACCAAAGCACTGAAACCAGGTGAACCTCGCCCTCCTCCATTTCAAGACCAGGACAGTCTGCAATTTTATTGCCATTTATTGCTGTTTTTTCCACAGTACTTATTCAGAATAGTTTCATAGTTAGTGTATAGCCTGGTAGACATTATGGAGTCCATATAATGTAATTGCAGAAGTCACAAACAGAACCTTTGTGCAACAAAATTCAGTGTTTCAAGTTTCTTCATGTTATTCACTGATTTTAAATATAAGAAAGTTGCAATAGTCTATATAGGAATCATGCCGATATTTAAAATACCTGGTTGATTTCAATCAAACCTATTATTCAAGATGGGCATCTTTGTTTACAAACATGACACAACCTCTTCAGGGAACAATAGATTGTGGAAAGGCCCCCAAACAGGTTTGATTGATTGTGAAAAGACTAAACCTGTGCTGATAAATCTTGCAGAAACCTCCAACCATTCAAATGTTTCCAATGTCAATGATTTGCTTTCCAGTAGATGCTACCAGTGCTGTGGAGGAGAGGAAGAAGATGCTTGCTCGGTACAAGGAAGCCAAGGAACTCCAGAAGGAGAAAGAGCGTCGGGAGAAGGAAAAGAAAGGCGTGTTTAAATGTGGCCTCTACCAGCACAGGCAGCCTGCATTTGCCAACTCACAAGCCCCCACTAAAGCAAAGGTGAGTGCTGCTGTCCTGTACATGCTGTGCTGTATAACCTGAAAGAGGAGCTTACACTTTAGTAGCTTATGGAATAGGCCCTTTCCTATTTGATTATGTGGCTCTGAAAAGGAACATTGTCCCTGACCTTAAACTGAGGAAGGGGCATGTCTTTGTGGGACAGATTGCGTTTTTGTTTGTTTTTAAGTGGTTTCAGTCTTTTATGGTCTTGTGATGTTGGTGAATAAATCTGTGTCGCTCATCATGGCCCTCGTTCTGTCCAAATCCCAAAAGCAGAACCCTGAGCCAGTGCTGTCCACACGCGTCACTCGATCTATGAAGCAACCACAGCAGACTCCTCTTCAGCCACTGCAGCAGAAGGTAAATAAAAAACAATCTAGTGATCGCAAACAAAGCTGTCCACTCTAGTCATTTATACTCTCCGGCAGTATGCCTCATAGCAGTAAACAATAGAGCCTTGCGGTTGTTAGCATCTCACTCTACTGGTTCCACTGTCCCCTACCCGTTACCACCCATTTACTGATTGAGCCTCATTTGTTCTCTTCCAAACCTTACAGACTGCAACCCAGAAGTCTGCGCCAAAGAAAGGTAAGCCAGTAAAGACTCTTTATACATGTCCTGGCTTTTATAGTGTATCATGCCTTCAGCTGATGACATGATGACTGCATACGTCTGCATGTTGTGTGCTCATTTCATCTCCTTAAAACTCTTTTGCTTCTCTGTCCACACACAGAGCCAGTGGTCAGGAGGCCTCTCAGCACCAGGGGACAGACGAGGGTTCCTCCAGTTGCAGCGACGACCGCCGTGACCAAGCCTAAAGCTGCAGCAGGTTTGATGTGGCCCTTTTTTGTTTGTTTGTTTTTATTTATTTATTACAAAGAAGTACATACCTTTGGTTTCCTACGTATCTCTGACATTTGGGTGTTTTCTGTTCTTCAGTTGAATCTGTCACAAGAACCACCAGACCAACAAGGGCAGCAGCCAAGCCTACATCAGGTGTTTACTCAAAGCAGTTTGCCTTATGTAATCCAGATGTACTTTAACTTTGTATTGAGTAAAAGCAGTAATAGTTTCATATAAAAATGTACATTTTATTTTGTATTAAGATTTGAAAACCAGAAGCAATTCTAAAACAAGATCCACGGTGAAGCAGCAGAAAGTGCCATCTGCAGGTCAGGAGAAGGAGCCAAAAGGTAACTAACCATTAACAGGACCCATTGACCACCTCTGGTCCGTACAGGCTGCCATAGGTTTATTAGCTGTATGTGGATGTGTGTGTGTACTGTCTATACATTAACTAGTGATGGGCGAACGAAGCCTTGTGAAGCTTTTGAAGCTTCTTCCTGATTGTAATCGCGAACATCCATTCTTGCCATATGTCTACGATAGAGTAGAGGTAGTGATGAGGACGATAAATCTGTCGACGTGGGTTCAATCCCCGTGAGTCACGATCACAACAATTTTTATTAGGCTTATGCAATAACAAAAAATATTTGAAATTTGACTTCAAAACTTTAAAAAGTCCAACACACTGTGTCGAAACAATTTGCTTCACGGGAGTGATACAAGCTTCTGTGCCTCAGTGTCGAATGTCCCATCACTAACATTAACTTCATTGTTTGATCCTTTTTCCACAGAGGACACAAAAGAAATGATACAGAGTGATGAGAAAAAGGTGAGAACCTACGGCTTTCTCCTAAGTGTTTAAAATGATGACGATGTATTTGATTAGTATTTTTTTATGTTTGATGTAAAATCTGATGTAACAAATAATAATAAATGAATAAATAACTTTCCATCCATATTTAGGAAGAGGAGAGTCGTCCTGTGGACCCCCCTGCACCTCAGCCAGTGACTGCCCCAGAGGAAGACCCTGTCCAGGCGGAGGCCGAATCTGTGGCTCCCTCCTCCTTTGCCCCTGAGGGCTTTATGTTCCAGGCCCCCGTAGGCCTCCCGATGCTCCAGCCTGCCCCACCATCCACCGACAAAGCCAGCGCAGTCACTGCCCCCAGGTACCCGCCTCCCTGTCATACAGCAGCGCTCCACTCTGTTCACTTCAGTCATTATCATCATTTCTATATAAGGCTTCAAGTGGCTCCCAGCTTGTTGATCAGTGTTTCTCGAAAGCCAAAGTTGACGTTCTCAAATATGGTGTTTTTATATTATTAATTGCTCAAACCAATTAATGGATTACCAAAATTCTTGGCGATGGCTTTAATAGTTACAGCCCTAGATGTAACATTACGTTCTCTCCATATCCACAGCTTTGAAGCCCAACTGGAGGCCGACATGCCCATGGACCCTCCTTCTGCTCCCTCCTCTCCTCCTCCCAGCATTCCGACCTCCTCTATCTCACCTGTTTCCTCTGCCTCACCACCTCCTGCCTCCTCTCAGCCTCTCTCCTCCTCCTCCTCCCCACCTCCCTGCTCTGATGGTGCTACTGCTGCAGCAGCAGCTGACTGTGGGTCTGCAGCGCCTCCTTCTGACCAGCAGGAGGAACAGCATGGAGTCCCCTACTTCAGGTGGGTCTCAGTCAGGGCACTCATTGGATGCACCCAGGTAGTGTTTGTGCTGTGAAAAGGGTTCATATATGGAGCATCACGCTTAGGATTTTGCTGTTGTGACCTGTTCAAACACTGACTTGCGTGTAGGGTGCAGTCAATCCACACAGTGTTTTCTTTTATTGGGTCCAGTTGTGGTTTACCTTATGGTTGAAAATACAAACACAAAGCAATTGAACTTGACCCCAAGTCGCTTTGTCACTTGTTCACTTTTGTGAGGTGTATATGTGCTGGTAGTCAGAATGTCGATTTGTTTTAGTAAACTCTGATCTTGTACAGTGATTCCGTAGACTTTTGCTGCTGCCTGAATTGCTTACATGGTAAATTGCCTTTATTTTTTTGGTTAGGTTCCATTCTGAACAGAAACATGACAAACAATGAGTTAACAGTAAGATAAACTTGTGATTTTTGGTGGCATTGGAGGCTGTTATAACTAATGTAACTGAACTCTGTATTTCAGGGCTGTGATGGTCAGTGAAACTCAGAGGTTAACAGAACTCTCAGAACAGTGGGAAGTGCACTTTGAGGACTCCTCCATCCCAGAAGAAAGTGAGTATGGAGATTGAGAAGTGAATTTGTGTGGAAATGACTCAATAGGTGTGCACCCCCCCCCCCATTGATTCAGTGAACACATGCAAATGTTTCCTCCTGTGCCCATCAGTGAGAGAGCGCATGCGGACAGCGGTGGGACAGGCCCGGCTCCTGATGAAGGAGCGCTTCGGTCAGTTCAGTGGTCTGGTGGACGACTGCGAGTTTGGCAGCGGCGAGAAGATCACCACCTGCACCGACCTCCAGGGATTCTGGGATATGGTGTACTTCCAGGTGGAGGACGTTGACCGGAAGTTCAAAGCTTTGAAGGAAGCAGAGGGACGGGGCTGGACAGAGGAGAGCAAACCAGCACCACGGCAGAAGAAGCTTGTTAAGGTGAGGCTGCTTTGGGAAGTAACCTGCTCGTGTCCCACCTTGGTACTGGCATAAATTGAATTAGCCAATTGATTTTGCCGAGGTATTAAATTAGCCTTACGGCTCCTACACACACAGTTGTGTGCGGTGCAATGCTCGAGACGCATCCCATCCACTTTATAGGGGCTTACGTCATCCGTTGCCGAACTGAATTGTGGGTCCGTTGTGTTGCGTTGCTCCCGTCGCTTGCGTCAAAGTTCAACTTTTGCTGCACCGACGGAGAGCAACGGATGACGCCAGCCAATCAAATTACGGTTCTAGGCCTACTTCAAGGCATTTGCATAGTAGTCTACACACCCCGGTCGCCGGGAACACCCACTGGCATGCTTTGACGGAATGCAACTGTGTGTAAGCACCGTTAGTTAATTGAGGCTCCATTTGTTTCCCCACAGAAACCCCCTATAGCAGGTGCCACTGGCAGGCCGGCTGCAGGTGCTGCAGGTAACGCAGCAGCCAAGAGTCGCCTCGCTGCCATCAAAGCAGCCATGAAGGCCAAGCAGCAGCAGGCTGAGGCAGAGAAGGCAGCGCAGGCAGCGGCCAGTGTTCCGGACAGCACCCCTGCCTTGGACACCCCGTCTAAACTTAAGCCCGCAGACATTGTGGTGTTCAATGGAGGCTTCTTCCAGGTTGAGAGCCCACTGAAGACAGCTGGTAAGGGAACCAGCCATCTCTTACCGTGTCCAACTTTTTTTTTTTTTTAATTAGTTGTTATTTATTATTATTTGATCTCACTTCGTTCATAGTTGTATAACAATGCTTGTAAGTTGTGATGGACTCTGACAAAATAGCCACAGTGTTCTGTGCCCTCTTCCGAGGATTGTCTATAAGAAAATAAAATGAATGTTTTTGGAAATGTCTGCTGATTGCCTCTACCTAGGAGCGTCCCGGCTGAGCGCGACCCCCACTGCCTCCTCGCTTATGACCCCCAGCAGGCACCGGCGCTCCACCCTCCCCGTCCACGCCTCTCCTTTCCCCCGCGTAACCCCCGTCACCACCCCAGCACGTCTGCCCAACCCGTCCCCGGCCCGCACCCCTCAGCCAAGCGTCCCTCCAGCCGCCGCCGCCTCCTCCTCTCACTGTCCGGACCCAACCAGCCTGGCCCTGAGCTTCTCCCCGGAGCGCTCGTGTCCTGCCGGCCCGTCGCGGCTCAGTCCCCAGGCCCCGGACACAGATGGATCCCCTCGCTCGACGTCAGAAGTTGCCCCCAGCCTCCACCCCAGCCTGCTGGTCTCCTCCCCCGACGCAGAGCAGCGTCTCCCCACAGTCGACAGCCACGCCAGCCCAGCAGGAGCTGTGAGGTAAGGGACCCCTGTTATTCCTCTGGGACCTAGGATTGGAAGTAGGAAGGAGGCTGATTAACTGAATGTGTAAAGCAACCCAGTGGGAAATGTAATCTAATGTCCGCTCTCTTTCTCAGCATTCTTGCAGATGTTGACATGAGTGCGACTCCGGAGACGTCTTGCACAGAGGTGAGGGTTTTATTATCTCTGAACAGTTAACATTTCATAAATCATTGAAGACCCTCCCTTTAAAGATTGTTACTCTTTAGATGGAGGAGAAGCACAATAAAAGACTAGATACGTTTAGATCTTTACATTTTTTGGGATGTGGCAAAGTGTCAAGTTAATAATTTCCTGAGGGTTTGTGTGGATGGACACAGGATGTTCCTGGGCTGGACTTTGAGCGCTACCTCCAGCCCACCGCGCGGGTGAGCCTGTCTCCTAGTGTCCCCTCAGAGACCTTCTCCCCCATGGCAGTGGACGCCGAGATGGAGAGCCCAGAGGTCGAGAGGCAGGACGCTCTACTGCAGACCCCAACCGGTATATATGATTGACACAACTAGAGTATCTTGGGTTGAAGGTGTGGAGTGTTTTTCTGGTTTACAACATTCAACAATGAATGATCAACAGAATGTGAAGAAACATCCATTTTGATGTAATGTCACAAATGGCCTTTATTCTGTGTTGGTCAAATATTAACTGAAGATAGACAAAGTCAATGGAGGAGTGTTGTGTGTCTGTGTTCAAGACCATTCAAAGCCTAGAGTTTCACACTGCTCCTTTAACATCAGAATCACAGCTTTGTGGTGTTAGTTTAACTGGTTTGGTTTATAATGGTGTTGAAGCTGTTTTAGAATCTAACACCTTCACTCTCTTCACTCCTCCTCACCCCCACCCCCACCCAGCACTACCAAGGATGTCCCCACTCTTCACCCCACAGATGGAACAGGTTAATATTAATCACTAGTCAATCTTCACCTTTCTTTTTCATTATTTATTCACTTTTCTATCCACAAGTTTCCTACATCCCATGAGGCCTTGCATAATAAGTGTAATAAAGAAGATATGTCAATTTGGAAATAGCTAGTGTCTTGGCAACATCCGCTTCTCAGTATAACGAATGGGATGTGTTTGGGGGGCTTTTTTAAGTCTAAGTTCTTCAGACATATTCTTTTTGATTTGTCGTCTTTTGGGAGGAGATGGAAACTATACCATCGTCGGTAGAAACACCGATTTAGTTTTAGTAAAAAAAAAAAAAAAGAAAATGTATTAGTGTAGTCCAGTTATATGTACAACCACAAACAGCACATGTTGTCCCTGAGCTCCGTAACATCTCTCATAAAGGTTTGCAACTCTACACAGTAAATAATAACCGAGAAATAATTTGCCTCTTCGCTAACTAGCACACAGAAGACCACAGGTATACTACTTCCACCACCTCACCGGAAGGTTTACCCGTTTTCTTCTTTACTGCAGCACCCCAAGGAGACTGGTGGATAGCATTAGGGATTTCCTTTTAGTCCTATATTTTCATGTGTCATATTTGATTTGTTAGTGTCATATTTGATCATAGATGAAGTAACTTTAAAATAATTGAATTGCATTGTTGTCTGTTTTCTGCCTTGCAGTCAGTTCAGTCAAACCTGTTACTCTTCACCCCTGTTGAGTTGAAGGACTGCGTGCCTCGGGCATTATGTGAGAATGACCTGATGTCCTTTACCCCACCAACTCACAACTAGCGACAAAAGAAAAATATTTTGTTTTATATATATATAATTTTTTTTTTTACTTCATTGCTATTTGACTGGTTTAAATAAACACTTAGTTTCTCCAGTGACGTTGTGGTCTCATTTCTTCTTCTTGCTTTTGACGCTGCTCGGGGAGTGTTTCGGCAGGCCAATGGAGGTGGCGGAGGCCACAGGCGTGGTCAGTGCTGAGGCGATGGCGTGGTCTTCCTCCTGGGCCTCCGCTCTCTCAGCCTCTTCATCCTCCTCTTCCTCCTTGCGCCTCTCTTCTGCCTCCCACTGCTCCCGTAGCCTGCAACGCAGCCATAGAGGTGTTAGCATGGAGATCCACAACCACTTTTAAAAACAAAAAAGCAAAACATTTAATTTTCAAATAATAAAAAAAATAGGAGCTTCTGTCCCTATTTATTGACACAAAGAAGGTTGAAAAGCAGTTTGAGCTGATATCTCAATTGTACAGGTCAAGAAAAATGTAATTCTGAAAGTTGTGAACGCCAAACATGCTACTCCACTAAATTATGATGTAATGGAATACATTACTGCCAAGATGCATTTATTGTCTTTCTCAGGTCTTAAGTCATACTTAAATCAAGTTGATTTAATTGAAGAAAGTGGATTTACTTGCTTTAAGCACCACATGCTGGCAACCAACATACTGTATCGTAGGTGGACCAGCTCTTTAGCGTACTATACCGATTCAACTTCAACACAAGAGCTGCCATTTATTATTATTACGATTACTCTGGCTGTACCTGGCTGCCTTTTTGGCCTTTGCGAGAGCGGTCTGTGTACTGGCCGCCTCCCTGAGTATCTCCTCCTCCACCTCCCTCCTCAGCAGCAGCATGTGCTCATAGGCGGAGAAGAAGCTCTTGCTGAAGAAATGGTGTGTCCAGTGAATCCAGCTCTCCAGCTCGCCGCCATCAGTGCCCCCCAGCAGTAGAGGCTCTGGAAACAAACACCTCTACCTTTTATAGTCCATCATATCTCAGGCCATTGCCTCAGGGAAGTTGTTTACAAACAAGCAAACAACATATGCTACCAAGGCCTTATGAAGAGTATGGCATTTCATTATTATATAAAAAAAAACATAGTGCCATAATGAGTTTTGAAAAGTAAACCCTGGCTAATAAATTAAAGGGTCTTAAAGAAACATACCCAAAACTGTAAAAGTATTTTTCAGTTTGTCTTTGAAGGACTGAACAGTACTTATAGTAAGTCTATTGACTGTAAAAAAACCTCAACTTCCATTTCCACTGAAAAAAATGGTTACAAACAATTGTGGTCTACACCCTAGGCCAGGGATATTCAATTAATCTTCAGCGAGGTCCAGTTACGGAAAATTTCCTCAAGCAAAGGTCCGGAGCATCATAATGTTTAGGCTATGTATATGTATGTATGTATAATATATATACAGGGGCAGAGCCAGAGGGGTGGCTCCGGGTGGCACAGGCCACCATTGAGATTCGATTGGCCACCCCAAATCCTAGTCTACGATTGGCCATTAACATGGTGTAAGGCGGGACCTTTCTTGATGCACTTGCAGCAGTGTGAAGTGTCAGACGTCAGAAATGTAAGTGGCAAACACACTTGCCTTTATTGGCCTGCGGCACAATTGAACTGCGGAACGAAGGGTTTCCCCGATCAGGAAATACTCCTTAATACGCAACTTTGTGTAGGCTTAACAGAGGTAGCCTAAATATCGTGCCTATGACGATGACGGCTTTAAAAAAAAAAAAAAAAAACATTTATTTCACTTGTCTCGCTGGATTGAAGGCAGAATGTGGGCTGTTGCGCAAATAGATGAATGAGGATCGGGAGATTCCGTTAACAAAAACCTAAAGTTTTGCTAACATTTTCTCCATTATTATTGTAAAATATGTCTCCATGCAGGGCAGGGCTGGTTCTAACCTAGGCTAGGCTACTATATTTGGGTGGGCTGGTAGAAATTTTGGGTGGGCAACATAGCAAAGCTGTCAAATTGGATCAAAACTAACAAACACAAAACAATCAGTACTACCTAGCTTGAGTTGCTGCAGCCAACAGCCAGGGATAGGCAGTATGTCTGATACATGTATGTAAAATACAAAATAGTATGTTGTCATTTTTATTTTATTTAGTTGGAAAAAAATGGCATCATATTTTGTATCAAAATACTTTATAGGTTTGTAGTTTAAAAATAGTGCCAAATTATTTTGGTAAAACCAATAACCTACTTTTGGAGATGTGATTATAAAAGTGCAAAACAATGAATGCAGCACTGGTGCTGACTTGTAATTTGCCCAGAGTTGTTGTGATCAGAATATTGAGATTCAGGAAGATGAAATTGCTCACATACACAATACACTCCTTCATACCAACCTCAAGTTTCTTGAGAAAATAAACAAATAGACAAAAAAGCAGGTCAAATTATTGTAACAGCTACAAAAATAGATGGCCATAGAGTGGGGGAAATGTCTTGGATGAGTATATTTTGTATATCTTCATTTACAGTAATATAATAAAATTGATTATATTTTAATGTCCCCATGATGGAATTTGTTTTAGAACAGCATAGCCCAGTGACAGACAACTTAGATAATTAACTTTAATATGTTTGTATTACATGTTATTCAAATACAAAGACATTTTATGTGAGAGTAAGGTATTTGTGTTTTTTTGTCCTTCAATTTATGAGTATGGTGTTTGCATCTGGTTTCCCTAATGTATTTGTGCTAATTTCACATCTTGAGCCTGTTTCTGTTTATCTGGATGTTTTGCCTCATGCCACCCTCGAATCAGTGCCTCACTAGTGCCACCCTTGTTAAAAATGTCTAGAATCGCCACTGTGTATATATAATATTAGGATGGATGGATAGAGCCTAGTTGTAGATAGATAGATAGATAGATAGATAGATACTTTATTGATCCCCAAGGGGAAATTCAAGAAGATTGTAGGCCTAGGCCTAATGTTTAATGTGAAATAAAATAAGTAGCCTAAAAGTCAACATTCGAAATGAGGAGAAATAAGGCAAGATAACAGTGATTGGGGAGAAAAACTGAGTAGCCTTGGCTATTTTTAAGATCTTAACGTGAACTTAAAATAAAATTTGAGCTGAGACAAGGCTGGTTCATTGAACCCATTAATCAGCAAGTTTAATTGAATTTTTTTTTATTTATTTTTTTATGTTGACCCGAAATCCTGGAAACCCAGGAACATCACGTTGTTGGGCAGTGAATACATGTCGGCTTAACTAGATTGTGGTGGATCAATCAGATTGCCTTCTTAAATCGTAAAATATTCTGTGGTTTCAGTTCACTGTTGAATGGGCCTAGCCTACTCTATGCTTGCTCAATATGCTTTGTCTAGTTAAGGTGCTTCAAATTAGCGCTTTTAAAAATCGCCTGTCTCAGAATAGAAGAGGTCCAGGGCAATTCTGCGCAAAACTCACATCCATATTTAGCCTAGTTGGCGTTACGGACGTGACAGTTTTGCGTGGTATTGCCCCCGTATCGTTATATAAAGCTCTGTTGTCGCTGTCTAGCTTCCTCCTCTTTGAGCAATCGATGATATAACGTATCGTTAACTTAGATATCCATCTGATTGTTTCTCGTCCCGTCTCCTCTCCTCGCTCGTTTCAGGCTATCAGTCTCTTCCCCATAGTAGGCTACTATACTCACTGACTCGACTTTATTAGAATTCATAGATTTCACTGGCTGAGTAGCAGCAAGCGAAATGATGGTTCCTGAAGCTCCTGAAGTAACTGCTGTTATCCTAACCAACAAAACATTTAGCGCAGATTTGAAATCTTACATGAAAATCTAAATTAGGCTATTATGGTCTGGGATAGGATCACGTCACGGTCCGGACTCGGACCGCGGTCCGCCATTTGGTGATCCCTGCCCTAGGCTGTGCTGGGGAGGGATAAAGACCTTTAGGATCCAGAGCTGCCATGGACTGGACCAGGGTGTCCGAGACCAGTTCAGCCTCACAGTGGCCTGTCTCTGCACGGCTACTGGTCCCTGGTCTGGTCAAATCTTAGAGGGAGAACAGCCAAGAAGAAGAATGTATACAAATCATTTTTGGGTTGTTGCACTGAAATGTTGAGATGTGTTTACTAGGTTTGTGACGGACCTGCTGGGCTCTGTCTGCAAGCCATCACCTCAGGTGTGCAAGGGGTGTCTTTCTCTTTGGATTTTCTCACCTGAGAAAGACAACAAGTTGAGATTGTCAAAGGCCTCTCCAATAAACCCCATCTCCCTCATGGAGTGTGAAACACACCTTCATTGATTTAGTGCTGCTCCCCTCAGCTGATGTTTGGTTTGAGGACTTCAGCACTGATCCAACCTGGAAACAGACAGTATTCAGTGTTAGGTAACAGACTGGATCCTACATTTTTATGAAGATATTACTGAAAGTAATTATGTACTGCTGTATTGAGCATGGTAGGAGTGGATTTGGATTAGATATGTTATCTAATTTGTCTCTAGCCAATACCACCTGAATAACATACTATAGCTATAAATTATATAGTCAAGTCCATTTATTTTTATAGCACATTTAAAAGCAACAGCATTGCACCAAATTGCTTTACATTAAAAAAAAAAATAAAAAAAAACACACACACACACACTGTATAATGATAATCTTCACAAAAGTTGTAATGAGAGTTTTATTGACCAGAGGTGAGGGGCACTGGGGGGTCTGTAGACTGGTCCCTCCATCCGGTGCGGCCACTGAGCTTGTGGCCGCACTCAGGCTCTCTGCTGGCGACTGCACGGCCCTCTGGCTCTTCACTTCAGCACAGCCCAGTAACGCCTCGTAGAACTCCAGGAAAACCATCTGTGGTGCCCGGAGCACAAACGCGTAAGCACTACTTCTTCCTCAGAAGGATGGCACGGCAAGCACAGTCAGTATAGATTCACAGAGGGCAGTGTAATAAAGAAGATATTAATGTCAGTCTGGAAATATCTAGTGTCTTGTCAAATTCAAAAAAATCGCTTGGAGACTTGGATATCACCTCTATATCCAGATTACTATGGGAGTCACTGTAGACCGATGGATTCTCCAGAGACAGGATCTGCAAGACTGTTCTAGATGTCAGAACACTGTCAGACAGGTCAAGATCCTGTGGAGAGAGGATTCCACGGTAGATTTCCCATTTGGGGGTCATAAACATTCATGATAATTGTTTTCTCACAGAGGACGGCGCAATCAGCTTTATTACCTGAAACATCCATATGAACTGCCTCATGGTCATGGTTTTCTCAAGTTGTGTGATTGAGTTGTATTGACAGAAGGCCTGGTGAATCTCCCAGCTTTTATCGATATAATTCATAGCAATCACTGCTCGCATTGAGTCCCGGAATAGAAGACCTGCATAGATTATATAGATTACAAGGGTGCATGACTGCCACAATACGTACATGTTTATGGTAATTAAGAGCCTACTTATGTGCACACATAACTTGGAATGCTTAGAGTACCTTTGACTTGTTTTGCGTTAGGGATAATGTTTTCTCTCATCAGCTTGGAGAAGCATGCAACAATGATTCCATTACCGGATGATCTGGAGGAAGATATGAGGTCATACAGTGCAATACAAAAAGAGGCAATTTCAAAAGCAGACTTGTAGCTTTGTGCTACACTGCTTACCCAACTTTGTTATGGTACATGTGAAATGCCAGGATGACTAAAGAGCTTACGAAGGTCCTAAGCAACATGGTGGAGAAAGGAGAGTGAATCTCCTCAGGTGGGATATCCCCTGTATTTCAAACATGTTGAAGCAAAAGTTGAGGTATGTGCACTTCAAAAAATGAGCACTTTTTCTGCTATACGAGATCACTTTAACTGGTTTCCCTCACCTCCACTGACGAGCCGGTCCATCTGGGCCAGGGTGACGCCCTGCAGGTGCATGTTACAGTCCATGAGCATGCGCCACAGCTGCAGGCGTGTCAGCAGGAAGGTGTTGTCCGGCGACTCGCCGAGGCCCAGGCAGCTGTAGAAACCATAGATGCCACGAAGCTCAGAGATGTGCCGCAGCACGGCAAACTCCACCTGATACAAACACACACACACACACACAAATTGGCATGTCACTGACACCATGTTATCAATGAAACCAAGCAAGCTCTCCTATACCAGTTCATTATTTTAAGCAGAACACCAATTGTCAAGCTCTTCAACAAGATCATCTTTGTTGAAAACTTATTTCATACAGTTTACAAATAGAATTCCTCACAACTCATTTATTACCCCTTTGATTGACACGTTTTTGTGACAAACATACAACCAATCTACATTCAGTCTCTGTATATTAACTCTGTTGACAGTGTGGAATACAAAATAAATCTAGGGATAGGTTAGGCCTTACCTGACTCAATATGCCCCTCAACTCCTGGCCTCCTCCCTAAAGGCCATAGTCATCTCACAACTTGATTACAGTAACACCCTCCTGACTAGCTGACTATTCTAGCACTTACCACCTGACTAGAAATGCCATTTGACTACATGGAAGTAGCACTCATTGCTAACTTGTTCTTATCGCACTCTACCTTGATTGTTTCCCTATTGGGAGTCGCTTTGGGGTTAAAAAGCTTCAGCCAAATGTAATGTAATGTAATGTAAAAGGTTGGGACACCATTAGGTTGCAGTGATGGAGCTGTGGTTGGGTTTGGGGGAGATGAAGATTGTGCTGACCTGTTTGATTTCTAAATCTCTGTGAGCCTCAGGGAGTCTGTCCAGCAGTGTGTGGATTTCAAGAGTCATGTCCGGCCCAAGCACTGAGGTCCAACCAGAGTAATCCACCGCTGGTCTCGGACCATCGTCTACAGAAGACAACAACAACATCCAATTACAGCACATGCATATGGTGCTCTGAGGTTGTCATTTCTGAAAGTAAGTTTTATTCAGACTGACCTTCACAGGAGGTGGGAGTGTGTGTCCGGATCCCACTTAGGTCAGGGGTTTTGAGGCCATCGATACAAAATGAGGGGAACTCTGCCATATAATCATCAATAAACTCCCCTTCAAATATGCGCCCATTTTTGAATATAAACTTGCCCTGCAATGTTTAAACCCAGACAAATTTCATTGGTATATGACATGAACATGGAATGGTGTAAAAGAAACAGGAGCAGCAACTGATCCATACTGTGTACATCCACAGATGGTTTATATTTATATTGTGTTTATCACCTTACAGTTGACCTATACAGATATTATGACTATTAACCTGGCCATGTTTTTTGTTAGACTTCCACTCGCCCTTGTACACAGCTCCACTTGCATAGTAGAAGGTGCCTTGACCGTGACGAAGCCCCTGCACAAAGCCACCTGTGTACTTATTCCTCAGCGGGTACTGGGTGCCAGGGACTCTCCTTAGATACCACGTGTGGGTGCCCTCCCCATGCTGCACAACAGCGAAAAGCAAATGGAAACAGGCAAGGTTAGTTTGTTAGTTCAATGATATGATACGTTTGTTTACCTAATGATATGATGTTGGATTATTTCTGTTCTCTGCTTTTTACAATAACAAGATCATTGTGACTTTTTCTAAGAAGCTTTTTTTCACTCCCATTAATTATGAATGTACTAACATTTAATGAACATTTGATATTTCTTCTATACACACAAAAAGCTGATTTCTCTGACCCCCCCCCCCATCTTTTTGAAATCTGTGAAAGTGAGTACTTCACCAGTTTTGCTAATACAGATTTTTTACCACATTTGTAAACAAATAAACCTTTTGTGTGCATAGAAGAAGTCTTACATGGTTTACTTCAACCCATGTACAATGTATTTTGTTCTGTATGTACACTAGTCAGAGTAAGACAAAACTGAATGACGTGTGTTATCTTATCTCATGCTGAGTCAGACCTGAATGCCATTTTCCCATGATCCATTGTACTGTTGCCCGAGCTGCAGCCACCTCATCCGCCCCTGTCCATGTCTGAAGTTGTTCTTCCACTGACCCTCATAAAGGTTTCCAGATGGGTAACTGCACAAGATCATGGGGAAACAGACTGATGGAAATAAGATCTTTTTAATACGGTGGCTTTGCATAATAAGCGCTCCAGGGAATCATATGCATATGCATACCAACGCACTCCCCATCCTTCCCTGCTGTTGTTGAACCAGTCTCCTTCATACCACGAGGTCACCTCCTGGTTGTAGTACATTATACCCTGTTTTCAACAAAAGAATTGTAACTACCATGTAGCTACCATGACAGTATCTGCAGATGCATTGGATACGTAGAGTGAGTGACTCATTAAGATGGCCAAATCTAAACACAGTCTAGTATACTATTGTTATTAATAGAACTCTATCATAGAGTAAAATTTGCAGAATAAAATCAAACTTGCTATGGAAGGCAGGTTCCACAGCAAGATGTATCAATGTAAAACATGTAAATGGCCTCCTTGCTTGTGCTGAATTCCTTTACCTTGCCATGCCGCTGCCCGTGGTGCCACTGTCCTCTGTATGTTACAGAGGTTTTGCCACATTTGTACGTTCCGATTCCATGACGAATTCCATTGAACACCTCACCCTCATAACAGCTTCCATCCAGCCATGTGTAGGTCCCATGACCCATGGGGACATTTGAAACGAAGTCTCCCTGTACAAACATAATAAAACTATCATTATAACATTAATGTAGGCCTATTATCTTCAAGATATATTCTAACATAAACTCATACAATAACTTTGTAATAAAAAATGAAGGCTATTCATAATGTTCTGTTATAGTCATAGTAAGTTTAGCTACAGTTTAAAGCCAGCTTTTGAGTGCATTAAGCCTAGTTCTACCTCATATTTGACTCCATCTGCCCATATGTAGATGCCACGCCCATGCATTAGTCCATCTGAAAAGAAACCCTGAGGAAATGGATTTTGTATCAGTGTATCTGTGATCTGGATCGAGATTTAATAATGTAGCTAAAGAGATAACCATGGAGATAACTTAATACCTTGTAAACATGGCCTCCATGGAAATGTGCGACCCCGTTGCCGATGAACAGGCCATTAACCTTTTCACCTTCATATCTGTCAATTGACATTTTTGCCATTATCAGGCCACACATTAACATAGACACAAGATCTTATGTAGAATACGGTGGTCTATTAAGAAAAAGAAAAAACAGCCAACCTTTTAATAATTGTGTTGACCAGGGTAGCTTTTCCTTCTTGCTCTGCGATAAGTTGTGATTGTGACAGGACTGGTGCTGAGGCAAACTCATTCTCCTGCTCTGCTGTCAAATCGTCAGTTTGCATCACTGGATCATATCCAGCGCTTGCCGTGTAGGCGTTCAAACTACCTAACGATGCCTCTAGCGTCTTTTCTGGTTCTTTATTCTTTTTATCTCCTTTCGCCATTTACTGTTCTGGTCTAAATAGCGAAATCTAGCGAAAAGGGTAACTTGACAACAGTAACAACTTTGAGTTGCTAAGGTGTTCCCTCCTCTACGGCGACAGCTAAGTGCCAAACAGCGTTTTATAGTGAGCATCCTGGTAGGGGCCATTGACAAATGACCTTTCGCGAAGTCCCGCCCCCCTTAGTTACTGTTGCTAAGTCCGACAGCTAAGACCGGAGTTGACTAGAACCAGAGAAGGAGACGGGCTCTGCTAGAACCTCAATGGTAGCTGTAAGTCTGTCTGTAAAAGTTACAACCTAAGAGGCTCTTTTACAGAGCCACGGACCTGATTTCAGTTAGAATCCGTTGAACAACTCCAGTATGCCATGGTGACACATGTATACAAATGAATATCTAGGTTTGTTGGGTGACAAACTTAGACGGGGGACAGTGGGACTCACTTATATTAATAGCTAGTTGTGCTAGATAGACTTGCATGCATATTGCTAGGGCACCGCGACCAGGGCATGTCATGTAAGGAACATGGTACTGCAAATAAACGGACTTTATGTGAGCGACTTCAACTTTATTAATTTATGGTGAATAAATGTTACACCAGAGAGGGTTAAAGCGTGTTTAGTAATCAAGGATCTTTGGTTACACTACTGTGCACAGCCCCATGCTTTTCTGACGAGGCGATGCTAGCACGTTAGCAGCGGTTAGCTAACTATGCTAACCTTAGTTGTCTACGAGTCTCCTCGAGTCTCAGTGACAATCATTTTATACATTATGCTGGCAGTGCTGAGAACAATAAACGATCTTGTTTATCTTACTTACATTGAGTTAACTGTTTGGCTTAATCCATAGATGTGGTGGAGCACTGTTTCATTGTGGTTTGCTAAGGAGTAAGCTTAACCCTTTGCTTAAAATAGGGGAGCTGGGAGGAGATAATTTAACCTAATTTAACATAATAACAAAAAAGCATAATCAAGATTGAAAGCCATTATTCTGTGTATCGGTGTTGCGTTAATCCCACACATGTCGTTTGGCCGTCCCTTTTCCATTTACATCACTATACAATCCCATAAAACCGGAAAAAATCACGGCTTCCAATGCATTTCTATCAATTGATCCTTGATTACTAGTGAACTCTTTGGTGAAGCTGTCGGACTTTATCTACATGTGCGGAGCTACTGGACTGCCATTGGCTCATCCGCGTTCGATGGGCGGGGCTTGCGATAGGGGAAGATGAAAATAACTGTAAACGATCTTTCACAATGTTGTAATTTAATAGTTACGAAACAAAACTGCAAATGTCTTTACATGAAAAATTGTCTTTAAAATTGACAAACATCATATGGGTAATTCAAGGCACAAGTCAACCGGGACCAGAAAATAATTTCTTTTTCGCCATAGACCGTTCAATTTTTTTTTAAAGATAGGTCCCATGGAGGCAAACGGAAGGGGCAGGACTTCACCACTCTATAGAAATGTTTTAAAATGTCTTTATTACACGTAGTTTAAAAGTACAAAACTACACTCAAGATAAACAAATTCTATTTAACATATGTACATTGAATAAATCTGCCAAATATTTGGCTATTGTGGGACTACGTGTTCAAACTGAACATTCCTGCACAATATAGGGTCATGCCACTATTAAAACAATTACTAGGATAGAGCTTTTAATGAAACCTGCACTTTACAAACACATTGTTCAAAAAGGCCTTTGCACAAAAGTATGTTAAAATGCACTTCAGTCTGAGGGGTTTTAATAAACAATACTAGTATTTCGGAAGTTTCAGTCCTGTGAAATAACGTCCAGATTTGCCAAGTGCCTCATGGTAGGTCGCCCATGAGGACAATTCCATGGTTGCGCAATCTCACTCATGTGTCCCACAAGTTTCTTCATCTCACTGATATTTAGAGCTGTGCCAATCATTACCTAACAGGAAGTAAGCAACATGTCAAAAAAACAAATCACACACTTGGAGCAGGCTCATGTTGCTCTACTGAAATGGCATAGTAATATACATTTTTGGCAACATATCACAACAAAGAGTGCATACAAGTAAATGGATGTATTTAAATAAATAATCATATCCATAGCTCTATCCATGAAACAAACTTCAAAAGAAATGTTAAAACTTAACAAGTGAAGACGAATTTGCTTAATATGAATTTAAAGAGACTGCAGCACAAATATGAAAAAAAAAAAACATCAATTGTTAAATGACTATATTGTGGCTTTCCCCAAATCATCCACATAATGGCATACTAATGTTGTAGGTGGTGCTTTACTCTATGCCTGAAGTCTCTACTTCTGTATCCTCCTCACTCACCGACTTGCGGCAAGCTCTGGACGCAAACATCTGCCTAACCCGGGAAGGCCGGCACATCACCCCTGGACTGTCACTCAGCATGAAGATGAGCTCCTCTATGTCATTCGGGCCAAAGGTCCAGTTCTTACTGGTGGGGAGGGACACCAGTTTCACCCTCTGCATGACTTGTGCTGGAAAAAAACAACAACATGATAACTTTGCAGAGAACATCAAAGAAAAGACAAACATAAAAACATCATGTGGCCTTGTGCTCCTACCGTCCTCATCAATCAGGAAGTCAAAGCCATTTTTCCGGAAGATTTCAAGGTTATCTATGAGCACCGTTTCACTGACAGCGGTAAGTTGAAGATTCTGTGGTCTGTGGAATGAAAGGAGACTTTTTTCAGTTCCTTTAAAAGCGATGAGACCAAACTTAGATTGTACTCTTAAAGGAATAAGACCATCAAAGATATATGAAACACTCACACTATGAGTTTCTGTCCTTGTAACACTGTGTGCTGCTGCAACATCTCAAAGTTGTACTTTTCATCAGTGGCATGCTGGTCCACTATGAAAAGGTCAGCATTCATTTTGGTGATGATGAAGCCAAGATTGAACTGCCCGATGATGTCCATCTTCTTAAACATGTCTTTGCTGACGAGAGAAGCCAGGGTTAATATTGTGTGGTTTAGCTTCCTATTGAAGAAACGCTCCTATTGATGTAGCACCCCCCCCCCCCTCAAATAAATACCCACTGTGTGCCCAGAAAGTACTTTTTTGTAAACGTAACTTTTGTGTACCATGCAGAAACACTGTGACATTTTCCAACATGCAGGACAGTCTGATACACATTGAAAAATATAAAACATTGTGTGTGTTGTTAAATACCTAATCTCTTTCTTCAGTTCATTCTCCGCAGACTGGTTCTCCCCTGGATTGATCTTTGCCCTGAAGCGCCGGTAAAGTAGCCCTCCATCTCCGTTCCCCTTCCTCTGTTCTTGAAGTCTCTGCATTCTTCCAGAGAGTTCCTTCATGCTGAATGGCAATGTCACGCTTTTCTTCTGAACTTTTGTAGGGGCATCAAGCTTATCAGTGGTGGAGGATGTGATGCTCCTGGAGTCTGAAGCTGAGCTTCCTGAGGAAGGGTCCTCATCTCGTTTGGCTTTCTTCGCCTCTGGGCTGGACGGACCTGAATGATGTGGTTCCTGGGTCATGTTTTCTGACACGGCACAGTCTACATTCACAAGCTCATCATCCACCTCAGTCTTAATACAGATGTCAGGTGAGTCTAACTCTGACTTGGTGTAACACAGGCTGTCTGGTGTTCCTGTGGTAGAACAATGATCTGACATACCAGAATCCACTTCGCTCTCTGAATGTCTGTCATACTTGTAGACATCAAGCACAGATCGCCTCTCAGAAGAGGACCTGAATGTATCTTTTGGACTGTATTTCAGTGGGGATGTCTTGCATGCTTTGAAAGAGGTAGTCTTTTCCGAGCAGCTGAAAAAAGACTGCATGGTCTTCTGAGTTGGACCACTGTGAACCTCTTTACAGTTACTCTTATTTGCTGTAGAGGCTGAAGACTGCTGATTGGAGAAGGCAGCTTTTAAGCCTGCTAAGTTGAGAGATGATGGCTTTGGGCTGGACAGAGCAGTTTCAGGAGCATCCTCTTTTACATCCTCTGAAACAGTGGTCTGGTGGCTTTCAGTAGCATGAGCTGATTCAGCCAATCTGCATACACCTGATAGAAAAGGATATATACTGTAATTATTTACTCATAAAATATGTAGTAAAATATACATATATTTTTTTAAATATAAGATTGATAGAAGTGCATACTGGGTGCAGGGTGGCTGACGAGGCTGATCTTGTTGACACCAGTTTCAAACATTGCAATCAGTGAACTCTTTAGGGTAGCCAGCAAAAGCTTCTCTTCTTGAAGGAAGATCTGGCGCTTGTCTGGTGTGACATTCACATCCACACATTCTAAAAAAGAGCAGAGGTCAACAGCTAAACCGACATCCTCAGCTATCAATAGTTCTTAACAATATTACCATAAAACTGTTTGTTTACTACTTAAGGAAATGAGACTCAGATTTACCTGAAGCAACGGTGATATTTAAAGCAACAAATGGATACTGATGTCTGTTGTACATATGATAAACTTCATTTACCAGCTTTGAGACCTGAAATGTAAACATGTAAGTCATTATAATGACATTAATATGTCATAAGGTGTTCAAATAAATAAGAATATGTTTAAAGAATGAATTTGTATGTTTGTAAGCACCTTTGTGGGGTCACAGGGTCTTTTGTTAATATAGAAAAACTGCCTATCTGTTGAACTCCTTCCCACACCATGGTCACCTCTGGATATAAAACCAGAGATGCTGCAATACAAGCATAGAAAGTCAGCTGTTTAAACAACAGTTTGCATTACATAAAACGACAATTCGCAAAAACATGTTTTAACCAATTGATGAGGAGATGATGTATTAGAAACTCATATCTACTTAAACTGAAAAGTAACATCCAATAGCACAATCCAAATTACAATCGAAACTCACGTGAAGAGTTCTTTGGGCATCTCTGTTCCACTGAGCCCATAGTCCTCCTTCACTGAGTCAGTCGGGGAGTGCTGCTGAAATGGAATCAGGGTCTGTAGCTGCAGAGGAAAGGCCAAGCCGCATTATACACCATAATTGTTTATCCTCACACAAACGTGCAAAGTCCAACATTTACTATTACTATTTAGTACATAATAGTACACAGAAAGGTAACTCTATTGAAGACAATGAATACATACACTGTCTTATTGGTCAAATCAGCTAACCTGTTTGGGTCCAAACACAGCTCCAATGTTGTCCTTCATGCTGTTACTTCCACTGGTGCAAAGCACAGTGTTGCGTTTGCCCTGACCCACCTGGTTTGTGCAGGTGATACGAACACCCGTGGAGATGATGCAGTAGGACTGCAGCACATGCATCATCTTTGCATATTCCTGAAAGCACACCAAGCAACCAAACAGTTGGTTGAGATCAAACCTAAAGTTAAACCAATTGCACATGAAACATTTGCTTTGAATTTAAAGGAATATTACAGACACACTCACAGAAAACCCCTGACACAGCCGTTGTTATCTCAGGCACGCACCCCTTTTCATGATAAACTTCATACCTTTTTAATGTTGCGTTGGAACTCTTTATGTCGAACAGGTAGAGTGTAAAAGAGCTGCTGCAGGCTGATTGTGGTGCCCTGCTGGCGGGGATGGGGCGATTGCTGGGCCAGGCGACCATTGTTGTCGAATACGAGCCGTGTGCCCACCTGGGCAGTTTTGTGACACGTCACCACAGTTATGTCACTGGCAGGAGAGGAAGCAAGAAGGAAGAGAATTTAAAACTCTACCACATATTTTTTTTTTTTTTACATTCTGTGACAAAGATGTTCAGACAGTGTCAGACAGCATTCATTCGTTCAATCATTCATTCATTCATGCCTTTCGTGTTCAGTGCCTTTTATTCTAAAATATATCGGCCGAATTGCCCAGATCTGGGTTGCCTAACTGGATGTACAAGCATCTTAAAGGCTTTAAACTGGGTATACTGTGAGGTCCTGCAGTCCAGCACACACCTGAGAGCACAGAGAGAGCTCAGGGCCTCCCCACGGAAACCAAAGGTCTCCACATGGATGAGGTCTGAGAAGTCGCGCAGCTTGGATGTGTGGTGCTTCAACGCTGTGAAAACAGTCAAAATTCAGTCAACTTACAAAATCTGCATTTCATTGGAAGCTATAAGAAATGTCTGGGATTGTTATCACTGTCTCACTTAGGCCTTCGAAATTTGCCTCCTCTACTCCACTGCCATTGTCTGATACCTCCACCAACTCCGCTCCATTTTCTTTCAGTTTGACCTCTGCAGAGACACGGGGATCAACAACACATAAGGTTTTAGGTAATATAAAACATCATTGGAAATTAACATTGAATATGTAATGGAACAGCTCTAGTCATTATAGCCACATTATGGTATTGTGGTTGCATACCGACATTGGTGGAACCTGCATCGATGCTGTTCTCTACCAACTCTTTTACAGCTGTGGCAAGAGTCAGAACAACTTGACCAGAGCAGATTTGGTGTACTGAATGTTTGTCAATTGCCTTGATGGCCCGAGCTGGCTCAGTGCTGTGGGAAGAGTGCAAAACACTCTATCAACATGTTAGCAAGTGGATGACTCACCCGTCTTCACACTTATATCTAATGAACACGGTGGTGTGTTGTCAACCTATATAAAGCTGTGGTTAACCTGCTGTTTACGTTATAATAGTCTTGTTTGTATCGTCAATCGGTTGGCAATGTATGCATGACATTGTATGCTCGCATTGTTGATATAAGCCTCACTTACCAGCTATCCATCATCCAGTTGTACAAATTCCAGACTGTCACTCGGGTTTTGGTGAGCAAGTTCTTGAGCAGGTGGTCAATTACACAAGGATTTGTGTTTGCGGTTTTGAACTGTAAACTAATGTTAACTGAATATGATAGTTCTCTAGTTTAGCATTAAGACTCAGTGATAGCTAAGCTATTAGTGAATACCTCCAAAATGCCTTGTGTATGCATGTTAAGACAGTTATTTGCCAAATTATCCTACGGTGTACTGTCGTTATAATACAAACGACTTTAGGAGCATTTCTAAGTGAAAAGCTCTGACTACTTCTTGATAGCTACATGCTATGGCAGCAACACTTGTGTTCCGCGCGCTAGTAAGCCAGTCTCGCGAGAGTTGTAAATCTAATTTTAGTAAGGTCACCAGTCTATAATTCTCACAGACAAGCAAGTTGCAAGATTGGAGGTTCCCTTGAGCTGTGCCATTGTCAACTTATTGGCTGCCATAGTCTTAAGAGTTTATAATGTTTGGAGTTGGGATATTGGGAGTTTGTAACTTCATTTCGCATAGTAATTTATTTAATTAGTATGAAGTTCAAAATGCATCCCTTTTCTATATTTATCAAGTGCAAATATTCTGCTGGCAATCCTTAGTTTATTGTTGCTTATTGGAACGAAAGCAAGTTTTACAAGATTTGAAACATTTCATCAAAGATCCTTAATATACTTTATCAACCGTCTCTGATTTCATCATCCCGCTGTGCATGTGACAATACGATCACGTATTTTAGGGATAGTGACTAAAGTTTGATTTACATAGAGAGACGAAAAAGGGGGATAAAAAAAAAAATACATCATTACATTATATAATTTCCTTATACTGCAGGTAAAACACATGACAAAGAATTGTTATTGTAACTTAAAAGAATAGATAACACATTATGTGTGATTTTCGGTTCTTGTTAATACATTTCTTTGGTGACACTCCCTGATTTGTCTACAGCCCAGACATGGCTAATCGTTGTAAGGGGTAGAAGTGGCCGATGTGTAAGCACAGAAATACTATTTCTATTACTCAAATAGTAATGTTACTAATTGAATTGTTTTATAAATTGCGAAAGCCTAAATGGTGAAGTAAGACAAAGCGCGTTTCTTCGTCAACCTTATGCTTTGTGGAGGGCCATATAGTCATATAGTCTATGAGTCAAACAGCATGTTCAACAGACGGGGCAAATTCGTTAACGTTAACAATATTGCGGAACATTCGAGTAGTGATAATGGTCGGACTACAGCCAACCCTTTCTTCCAGAGGACTTTAAGAACTTGTAGTAGAATTCAAGAGGCAAACCCACTGTGCCTAACTGATGATGATGACGACGAGGATGTTCAGTTTGACAGTAAGTAATGCTTGCACGTTGAACTATCGTAGTAGGCTAATAAGCTACTCTGGTCCAGTGCCTCTCCAGTTATTTTGAGCCTGTGTCAAGACATGCATCATAATTCATAATTTTTCTTAGAGCTTTAGCTCAGGACTTTGTATTAAGACTACTAGTAGGCTATATTAGTATTAGTCAGGTTACATCACATATCTAACTCACACCCCTTTTTGACAGGAGGATATGAGGTAGGCCTACTCTTTTTGGAGTGTTTCCCACCATGGTGTTCTCTTGGGCGTAGAGGTCTACGTTATGTTTTGTACAGATAAGCATACCGTAACCTAACCCACCCGTTTACACTGAAAACAGCCACCAGTGAGTTTATAGGAGGCTGACATGAGCCTGTGGTCTACTACTAACTTTTCTGAGTAGGAAGGTTGTCTGATGAAGTGTCAAAAATGAATCCAGAGAAAAGGGATATAGTTGCACTAATTGCTAAAGTTATTGCTGAAGGTATGAAAGTTCTTGTTGATTCATAAATATTTGTCTGACTTTACCACCATGAAACTGTACAGAATTTAGCATTGATGCTAAAGAAGCTTTGCGCTATGAAATGGATCATTCTGTCTGCTAAGCTAGCTGCTTGAGATTTGTCTTGCTTGTTTTTAGTTTTGTTGTTGTTAATTTTCTCCTCTCTCTTGGGTACATGAAGCTTCAGATTCAGAAAACAACTGTGAAGTACTGCTGGCAGGGAAACCGTACACGTCCATCCAAGAGTTTACATCTGCCGTCCCCAATCACCTTTTGCTCGGCTCCCTACTGGAACATTTGTGCCTTGTCTACGAGAGGGATCCCACTAGGTCACGTATGCTCTTTAAGGGTAAATATTCATTATGTTGTCCAGTTGTACACTACTGTGGAAATGTGAAAATGTCAATGCTTCATAAAGCTACTATCAATCTTAACTTTCTGCTAAGAAAAGCATTTTCTATGTTCATTTTTCTATTTTCTTTTGATGCCTCAACGGATTTCAACTTTTGGTCAAGGTTCCTCTGGGAAAGTTTAGGCTTTTTCTCTAAAGTGAAACAAATGAAAGAAAAGGACACCACACAGCCAAACTGGCCTGAGAATTGCTCTATTTCTGTCATTAACTGCTGTCTCATCTCACTCTTTTCCCCAGTGATTGGTCAGAGATTGGCTGGCATGAACCTCCTTTCCCCCCTTGCCATCAGTGATGAGTTCAGCACTGTGAGACTTCAGCACAACCGTGCCTTTACTGAGCTCTTCCGAGCAGCCACCTCCTCACTATTTCCTCAGGTGGGATGGCTCAACTTGTGTCCAATGGAATTGTTGCGCACACAAGAAATTGTGCCTGTTCAAATATACACAAATATATATTGAATCAAAATAGTCACATTACATGTTCACATAGTATTTGTGTTAGGGCACAATGTCAGTATTTCAGGCTTGTGCTGATTGTTTGTGTTGAATTGTTAAAATGTAGCTGCAAAGTTAACCTTAAGCCCGTCTGAATATCTGGACTAACCAGTATCTTACTTTCTCTCCACCTCCAGGATTGTAAACACCTTAGCACTGATCCTCAGAGTAATCTTTTAAGGTAAGAACAATGTTGTATGATGGCCATGTTGGTTTTAGGGAACTGTTTGTTTAGTAGTGTGTTTCTGATAGATTTTGTCTTTTCTAATCACAGACCAAAAGATGGCCTTTTCCAAGCACAAACTTCACGTTATCTTAGTGAATTTGAAGAGATCTCAGCTCTCGGCAAAGGTTCTTATGGGAAAGTCTTCAAGGTGTGGTTATGTTATATACTCTCATTAAGTTTATATGGTATAGCAGCATGTTGTTAGCTAAATTATATAATTGGATACACATCACTCTATTTCAGGTAACCAACAAGTTGGATGGACAGTGTTATGCTGTGAAGAAAATTCTCATCAGAAATGTTTCAAGAGATGACTGCATGAAGGTGCGTTTGTGTTTGAATTGACAGAAATAAAAACTTTTAATGACTCACATTTTTGAAGTAGGTACGCAGTGCTGTCGTTGAGTATAGTGTTTTTTTGACTGCGTTTTTAGGTTCTTAGAGAGGTGAAAGTATTGTCCAGTCTCCAGCACCCAAACATAGTAGGCTATCACACTGCATGGATGGAACATGTTCAGCCGGGAACAGACAGCAAGTTGCCTAAAGGTATACTCATTTGAATATTTTCTCTACACATATTGAATGAGACATCCTTAGCCTCTTCAGCATTTTTTTAACTAGAATATGATGCCAATGAATACAAAACTGAGTAAATATTTTAACTGTGCGCTTTTAACTTTTAATTTTCTTTTGTTTATCAGAGGCTAGATTGAAACCTGCCCTACCAGCCCTTGAAAGACCATCACTAAGGTATTGCTGTCGTAACTTTACTCCCCTTGATTAATTTATGGATATTTTTTGCTGTTCACCAATATCTTATAACTTCGTGCCACTGAATCACACAGAAATATTTCTCTGCACATTTCAGATATCCAGAGGACAGTAGTGGCAGCAGCAATGGCTCCTCGATTGTGTTTGAAAGCTCAGGGTGCCCCAGGGATTCCATGCCTGACGACACACACACATCGGGGAGCATTTCCCAGATAGACGGACCTACTGGAGGAGAGAGTTCCAAGGTCGTGTGTCCAAAAGTTACACGTTATCCCGACCACTTTGTCCCCTGCGTGTACCTCGGCCAGCCAGCCTCCACAGCTGCAGCCTTCCCCGTCATGGCGGCTGCCCCATCGTGCTGGGACAGCTCTGTGTTGTCGGAGGAGGACTTCAGTGGGCACAGAGTGGAGAGGAACAATAACTCTTACATCGATGTAGATAGCAGTCAGCAGTGGGCTGAGAGCCAACCACGGGAGGTAAGAATGGTTTGAGACACTGGTGTTCAGGGCTTAAAGTGTTCAGGCACTGTGCCTGAATTCAAGCATGTGCTGGTATGCTTAAGATTTGAAAATAGGCAATGAGACTACAGTATATATGACGTCCTCATAAATGTCTGATAACTTCAGGCACCGACATTTTCATTGCTTTAAGCCCTGGGTGTTTATTAGCTCGTTTTTTTCACCTGGTGGATATGATCAGTACTGGCAAAGTCATATAACATCATATAGCATGACACACATTTGTTGTTTCTGGTCTGACTTTGGTCTGTTTTCGTTTTTATTTGTGATATTCTGGGCATTTTGCAGGTGCAGTTCCACCTGCTGCTGTATATTCAGATGCAACTGTGTGAACGCTCCCTTAAGGATTGGATCCAGGAGAAGAATTCCAAACCCATAGAGGAGCTTACTCATGTTACAAGTAATTTGAATTTATAACTTCTGTGCCTTTACATGTAAATCTAAATGCTTTACGATATAAAACCTGTGTCCCTCAGGTAATGACTTTAACCAACGCACAGAAATGTCCTTAGAACAAGTGGATGTTAAAGTCATGAGATGTGAATGGACACTTGATGTATTACAGTTTTTCTCAGTTGCTTTGGTGCATTTCTCAAATCATCAATAACATTTGTACAGCAAGTGCATTTCTGCAAACAATTTGTGCAGACTGCACCACTCTCAAAAGCAAATATTTATGCCAATCAACAAGTCAGTGTCATCAGGTTACAGGTTACTGAGTCTCTGTCAGGAACACGATTTTATCAACAAGATTTCAGACAGCAGTTTACTCTGAAAGCATTTTGTAATGAAAAGGCTGCAGTTTTCCTTTGAGCGTTTATCAATTTCAGCAGTAAAAAGTCACACTTTAAGTTATACTGTATACTTTTACTTAGGGAAGGACTATTCAACAGAGAACCTGTATAATGTATTTTGGCTAGCATAACATTAACAACTGATAATGTAAAACAAACAGCACTCAATTGTATACAATCAGTTGCATAGATGTGTGCATTTGCTGTTTGTGAAAAATAACAAGAAATTGCTTTTATGATGTGCACAAGTGTGGAGATGAGGATGATGGATGAGCAATGATGAGCAAGAAGTTTGGAGAATTTCAGTTCTGATCTGAGAAATGCACCAAAGTGACTAAAAAAATCGTAACATTGTAATTAATGACGACTACATTAATTTGTTTTTGGTTAAACTAATTTCTCATTTCAGATGCACACAGATCCTTGGCCACAGAGCAACTGTTTCATATACTACGTAAAATTCTGGAAGGGGTACAATACATCCATTCTAGAGGAATTATGCACAGAGACCTCAAGGTAAGTCACTATCAGTTTTTTTTTTTATTGGCAAGCAAGTATCCAGTCCATCCATAAGAACTACATTGAGGTAGACTTTGAGTGAAATGTGAGGAAGTGTTTTAGGTGATCTAGTTTCAAAGAGACCTCAAAAAGTTTTGCTCAGTCATTATTGAAATGTCTTAAATTTGTGAAATCTGGAATCGTTAGAAAATATGAGGTGCTGTGTGAGAAACCAGAGCTTTGGGGCATGTTTGAGAAAGATGAACCCATGCTAGGGAAGGCTCCAGGTATGTCTTGGAAAGCTCGTGGGATGTTTGGTATACCTCCCTGAATGTTAGGGACACCTTGTGGAATGTTTGGCACACTTGGTGGAATGTGTTGGTGGTAGTGATGCACGATATATCGGCCGCCGATATAATATCGGCCAATATGGTCATTTTTTTACACATCGGTATCGGTCCGATGTCAAAATAGGGCCGATGTGAACAGGCCGATAATCATTCCTGTGTATTTGACGTGTGTGTAGCGATCCAAGCGTGTTATCTGTCTACACTGAATCCGTTAAATATGCCCTTCTATTGCATCATATTTCTTATTTAAAATAGCAGGGCAACAAGACTGACAGAAAGAAGACACTGCAGCATCTGACAAAAGTTCTTTCAAAACGTTGCGTTGTATCGCGCTGCTCGCGTTGCTTGCAGTCAAGTTGATGGCTGGCTTGCATGTCATGTCACGCCTAGCACATCTCTCGCGGTAGGCTAAATATAACTGTGTATCAGGCATAATGTAGTTATATGGTCGTAATAGGAATTTAATAGGGCTGTAACAATATGCGCTTCAAAACTGAAATCGCAACACTCATATCCACAAACCTGTGTCGCGGTGTGAAAAGGCAGAACCGACACACCCTTTCTAGTGTCTAGCAGTGCTTTGCAGCTTACGCGGCCGCATAAACAACACACATCTCCCGCTTTACTTGGCGGTAGCCTACGTTGCTTTCATTGTAGACTTTACCAAACAGTATAAACCCCCTGTTAACCTTTCCTGCTTTGTTTCAGACCGTAGTCAGAAACGCAGGGGAGATTCGTTATTCGAGGGCCGATGTTATAAGATAAAATAACGTTGGGGTCACGGTCCCATTTCTGATGAGCAAAATACACGAGCTGAACTTCATGGAGTTTTATTTCGGACAGTAACACCGCTCACACTGTGTACAGACTCCAACTTGAACTTCCACACTCTCTGCTCCAGTCGCATGCATACACTTCCACACTTTATCTCCCTCCTTCCCAGCTTCTTCCCACACACACACACACACGGAGCTCTCTTAAAGGAGCCGCAACACCATTTTACAACACCCCTCTCTTAGCCCCGCTCTCTCTCGCTCACTCAATGGACACGCGCGACTCGGCCAACGCAATCCAAGTAAAACATTACAATCGTGAAAGCAAGGACTCATAGAAGACGACTAGCTAAATTACTATTAAATCTGCTTAGCAACATTAGCATGCTGCACATATTTGTTTAAAACTCTTGGTTTCAAGTTGACAGATCATCTCAATACCAATGTTTCCCAAAAGTGCCTGTACCAAGGAGAACAAGTATTACCTTTAAACTTAAACACACATGGGGAAACTGAACAGTCCAATCAGTAGACTATGATAAGCTAGCCAACTATGCTACTATGCTACTTTGTTTACAATATTTCCAGGCTTCAACCACACAGCTGAATTAAAGAGGGAGAGTTGTAATATAAATAGTAGGCCTATAGTGTGCCATACCTACCTAGGCTAATCTGCATAAAGTGCTGTCATAAATATCAGACATTCAGTATTCTCTCTTTTTATATCAGGATATAAAATAATACAGATATATTCTATTATATTGTAATCCTCTGGTGTTCTAAGGTAGGCTATTGAAACGTTATTTAAAAAAATGCATTTTGGAAAATAGCTCTTTATTTGATTATCATAAGAATGTGTTTTCTATACAGATATATCGACATCGGTAAATATCGGTATCGGCCATAACAGCAAAATTAATATCGGTTATCGGTATCGGCCACAATTTTCACATCGGTGCATCACTAGTTGGTGGACAACATGTGGAATGTTTGGGACACCTTGTGGTATATTTGGGACATCTCGTCGCAGGTTTGGAACACCTCGTGTAGGGGGTGGGACACCTCGTGAAGTTAAATTCCGTAGGATATCGTGGAATTCTTGCTAAATGTTTGGAAAATCTGGTGGGGTGTTTGGGACATGTGCCGTAAAATCTTGTGGTGTATTTGGGACATTTAGTGGATAGTTAGGAAGATTTCGGGGAATATGCTGGAAATTTGGGGGATTGCTGGCAAAATTTGGTTGCGTATTTGAGTTTTGGTGGGTGTCAAACCGTGAAGGAGCATTTGGAAAATGTCGGGGGATGAAATTTGGATAGAACTGAAAACGAGGCAGTGGACTTTAATCATTCTTGTTAAAGTCTATTTCAAGTGGGCTTTCCCAGTAGTCAAAGATGAAGTCAATTGTTTTTGAAGGCAGCAACTCACTGAGTGTGGGTTTGTCATCCTCCCCATAGAGTTGGTATATTCTGATCTTACAGAGGCTCTGCAAGTCACGAGGCTGTGTTGCAAAATGCATCAATTGACATCTCTGCTGGGCATACTCAGGCAGCTCCAGGCATCTGGGGAGGAGATCTTGAGAGTTGGTTAGTTTTAAGGGCAAGGTGAGGTAGAGAAGTTTTCTCAGCAGTCGTGTGTTGCTCAGGTTTGGCTTGTGCTCCAGGAAAAGGAACAGGCAGGTCTCTCCACGTGTGGACAGCTTGTTGATATCTGCACCATAACGGAGGAGGGCGTCCACCACCACTTCCCTGCCCACACTGCAGGCCTCGTGGAGAGGTGTCCGACCTTCGAGGTTCACTGCATCTGGCTTCACACCACCCTCTAGTAATGCACTAACACAGCTAAGGCTGTTGCTCTGGGTGTCTGCAAAGCTGCTGGCCTCAGCCCGTACAGCCAGGTGCAGTGGGCTCTTACCAGATGACTCTACTGCTCTGTTAACATCTGCACCATGCTCAATGAGACAGGTGGTGATGTCGGTGTGGAGGACACCTGCTGCCATTTGCAGTGGAATCATGCCAATCATGTCCGCAAGGTTGACATTGGCACCACAGCTAGCCAGCATGCCCACTGCAGGAACGGCACCATACAGCACAGCAAGATGGAGGGCAGTTTGCTGGCTATCGTTGCTGACCCGGGCGTTCAGATCCACACCATGTTCACAGAGCACCCGCAGGCAGTCCTCAGCCCGTTGCTGCATGGTCTCCATGGTTAGCCGAAACTTTGAACGGGGCATGGGCCAAGCTGGCACAATGTTTGGCCAGTGAGTGATGACCAAATGTAGTGCATTGCGACCACGTTGGTCCCTAGGTAAATAGAGGGTTACTGTTAAACATCAACATCAGTGTTCATGACTATAAAGTCTATCAGTTTTATTGACCAAACAGGACAGGTCGATATCGTTTAGGCCAGGGATATTCAATTAATCTTCAGCGAGGTCCAGTTACGGAAAATTTCCTCAAGCAAAGGTCCGGAGCATCATAATGTTTAGGCTATGTATATGTATAATATATATACAGGGGCGGAGCCAGAGGGGTGGCTCCGGGTGGCACAGGCCACCCTTGAGATTCGATTGGCCATCCCAGGTGCCACCCCAAATCCTAGTCTACGATTGGCCATTAACATGGTGTAAGGCGGGACCTTTCTTGATGCACTTGCAGCAGTGTGAAGTGTCAGACGTCAGAAATGTAAGTGGCAAACACACTTGCCTTTATTGGCCTGCAGCACAATTGAACTGATGAACGAAAGGTTTCCCCGATCAGGAAATACTCCATAATACGCATAATATTTTATTTTATTTAGTTGGAAAAAAATGGCATCATATTTTGTATCAAAATACTTTATAGGTTTGTAGTTTAAAAATAGTGCCAAATTCTTTTGGTAAAACCAATAACCTACTTTTGGTGATGTGATTATAAAAGTGCAAAACAATGAATGCAGCACTGATGCTGACTTGTAATTTGCCCAGAGTTGTTGTGATCAGAATATTGAGATTCAGGCAGATAAGTTTCTTGAGAACTTTAGTCATCCAATTCAAACACATGGAAGTCATCCAATTCAAACACATGGAACCGGTTATGTGGTTGCCCTGCAAGAAGTTGCAGGGCTCTCCTCGCTCGTTTCAGGCTATCAGTCTCTTCCCCATATTGTAGGCTACTTGACTCACTGACTCGACTTTGCACAATGTTTGCACACATCCACAATACACTCCTTCATACCAACCTCAAGTTTCTTGAGAAAATAAACAAATAGACAAAAAAGCAGGTCAAATTATTGTAACAGCTACAAAAATAGATGGCCATAGAGTGGGGGAAACGTCTTGGATGAGTATATTTTGTATATCTTCATTTACAGTAATATAATAAAATTGATTATATTTTAATGTCCCCATGATGGAATTTGTTTTAGAACAGCATAGCCCAGTGACAGACAACTTAGATAATTAACTTGAATATGTTTGTATTACATGTTATTCAAATACAAAGACATTTTATGTGAGAGTAAGGTATGTGTGTTTTTTTGTCCTTCAATTTATGAGTATGGTGTTTGCATCTGGTTTCCCTAATGTATTTGTGCTAATTTCACATCTTGAGCCTGTTTCTGTTGATCTGGATGTTTTGCCTCATGCCACCCTCGAATCAGTGCCTCACTAGTGCCACCCTTGTTAAAAAGATCTAGAATCGCCACTGTGTATATATAATATTAGGATGGATGGATGGAGCCTAGTTGTAGATAGATAGATAGATAGATAGATACTTTATTGATCCCCAAGGGGAAATTCAAGAAGATTGTAGGCCTAGGCCTAATGTTTAATGTTAATGCAAGATAAGAGTGATTGGGGAGAAAAACTGAGTAGCCTTGGCTATTTTTAAGATCTTAACGTGAACTTAAAATAAAATTTCAGCTGAGACGTGGCTGGTTCCTTGAACCCATTAATCAGCAAGTTTAATTTATTTATTTATTTATTTATTTTTTATGTTGACCCGAAATCCTGGAAACCCAGGAACATCACGTTGTTGGGAAGTGAATACATGTCGGCTTAACTAGATTGTGGTGGATCAATCATATTGCCTTCTTAAATCGTAAAATATTCTGTGGTCTCAGTTCACTGTTGAATGGGCCTAGCCTACCCTATGCTTGCTCAATATACTTTGTCTAGTTAAGGTGCTTCAAATTGGCGCTTTTAAAAATCGCCTGTCTCAGAATAGAACAGGTCCAGGGCAATTCTGCGCAAAACTGTCACATCCATATTTAGCTTAGTTGGCGTTACGGACGTGACAGTTTTGCGTGGTATTGCCCCCGTATCGTTATATAAAGCTCTGTTGTCGCTGTCTAGCTTCCTCCTCTTTGAGCAATCGATGATATAACTCATCGTTCACTTAGATATCCATCTGATTGTTTCTCGTCCCGTCTCCTCTCCTCGCTCGTTTCAGGCTCTTCCCCATAGTAGGCTACTTTACTCACTGACTCGACTTTATCAGAATTCATAGATTTCACTGGCTGAGTAGCAGCAAGCGAAATGATGGTTCCTGAAGCTCCTGAAGTAAATGCTGTTATCCTAACCAACGAAACATTTAGCGCAGATTTGAAATCTTACGTTAAAATCTAAATTAGGTTATTATGGTCTGGGTCCGGATACGATCACGTCACGGTCCGGACTCGGACCGCGGTCCGCTATTTGATGATCCCTGGTTTAGGCTAAGTGTTAAGTAGGCTATGTTATGCTGAATGTTAACAACATTAAAATGACAACGTGGTTAAATTTTTACAATTGCCACTGGTTATTGATGTAGTGCAAGCAAATAAGGGCTATATGAGAAAGAGTTACCTCAGTTCAGGATCGGCACCGGCATCCAGAAGGATCTCCAGGCTTCGCACTTTTCTGTATGTAGCTGCAAGGTGGATAGGCAGGATGGCAAGTCCCTGCATGGTTAAAAATGTACATGGGAAAAACCAGGAACACTTTTGTGTGATGACAATAGTTATGTGTGCACAGTGCAACCTATTAAAACAAAAGTGTAGCCTTTTAAACACATACATGCGTTCTATGAAATAAAACAGATTGAATAACATTAGCCTACCTCATTAGCGAAATCAATCCGTTTTACATTGTTTAAAGGCAGACAGACAAGGTGCCTGTTTTCAGGGTTCTTTAGAAACTCAATTTTTTCTTTCATAATTGCTTTGTAAAATGTAACTGTAGACCGAATTCCATAGTTGGTGCCCTCGGTTGTCATCCTATGGCCATCGAAGATTCTTTGACGTTTTGAATGATGCGTAATTCGTCTATTTCATAGCATTTCTGTTTGTCTTCTCCAGACAATTAATTAACGATTCAGCTACGAAGGAAAGTATTCACATAGGCTTACTTTTCCCAAACAATATCACTCAAGTTCCCACGTAGTTCCCTCTTAATATTTTGTAATACTGGTACATCGTGCAACTTTACGTGCGTGTCGAGTAGGCAATTATGCTTAGCACTCGGTTATCTACCCCTTGCAGAAGTTGGGTGGCCCTCGGGATGATACACCCCACCACCACACACACACACACACACACCCAGTCACAGCTGCCAGAAAAACTTGGTAGACGTGTTCAAGTTGGTCTAGATTATTCACTTCCATCTCCTGAACAGTGAGATAAATAGTCTGACGACATCAAAAGAATCGATATAGACCTACATGCACACCATATTCTTGTTTTTAGCCTATCTTCACTATTATCCCAGACAGTGGCGCAAAAAGTGGGTATGCGCTATATGCGGCGCATAGGGGCGCAGCACCGTGGGGGCGCCAAAGCGATGGTAAAAATAATAATAATAATAATAATATATTTGGTATATTCTATATGTAGTTACTGTTGTACGTTTCTAAATCATTTCTGCATTTCCTCAATGTTAAATAACATTTTAGAGGACTAACAGGCTAGAGTAGGCGCCCTAGCCTATCTCATAAGATTCCATCATAGAATTTTGACATAGAAAAGGGAGTGGGGGCGCCGTGAGCGCTGAGTGAGCAGGTACGAGTAGTGAGTTTTCGTCTATGAAAGATGGATACAGCAAAAAAAGAAAGAGGGAAAATGAGATGGCATGTCAAGGGATGCACAGTAGTTAAATAAGTGGATGGTGAAAAGCAACAGGTAGGATTTAAAGTATGACGTCTGTGCTTGGAGGCTTGCAAATATTCATGTTAACAGACTAGCGTTTGCTAAGCATACCGATTGAAACATTAACCTATTCCATTAAGATAGCTAGGTGGCTACCATGCTCATACTGAACTTTTAATGGCAAACTGCAAACAGAAATGTCACGCTAGCAACAACTCATTACATGTTTCCATTTCCTAACAATCCTAATATTAATAGCTTAATATTGTGCTGATAATGTGGCAAACAAAGGCTAGAGTTGGATCAGCCTTATCCTTTGTGAACAACAGCTGGCAAAAGGACGTTATGAGAACCGTTTAGACTCTCTTAAAGTCTTAAAGTGACAATGCACCATTTGACAATACTTCAAGTTCAAATTGGCAGAATTTCTTAAAAAATAATAATTTACACTAATAAATGATGTAAATTATTGGCCTTTTGTTTTACTTTAGTTGTTTGTGGGTTTTTTTTGGGGGGGTGCCAATTTGTTGTTGCATACCCCTCAAAAAATGGGTAGCTGCGCCCCGATGATATCTTATTCCGATTACATATGGTAAACACGTGCACGTCGGAATATTAGACCTTACGCCCAACTTCCGTGTTGTGGTGCTTTATAATATCTGTGGTGGTGAACACAAGTTTGCAAATGTGTTAGGGCACGTATCTCCGTGTCGCCGTATGCAGCATTCCTCCTAGAATTAACTTGCTATGTTCACGGAAGCATGCCCACCCTTCCCATTGAAGTTGTGAAAGATAGTAAACCAGAAAAGGGAAATAAAAAAAAATAGCCTACTGTTATTGTTATCGCCATATATATAATTAATGTAACGTTGTAGGCCTAATGTTTATGTAATGTCATGTTTATTTTTTGTATTGGTTTGTCTAGTTAAATGTTTTCCCTATTTATTTACGCTATTTTTGATAGTTTTCGTGTTATTCTTAGTCCTTTTTATTGCTTCTAAGTCAGCTGATGTCGTTGACATTTGTCCATTGGGAGCTTGCTAGGGCTAGCTTTTGCCCTAGCTTGGCATCGGACATCCTTCCATCTATCCGTGAGCGGTGCAGCACTGTCTGGTCGAGGGGATCTCTCGGGACAGCTGGACGGTCCTAGGCTACTCTGCGAAAGATCTGCCGTGGCCGCCGAGCTGTTGCTGACCTGCGAGCTGTCTTGTTTGTGGAGCGCTTTGGGTTGCACTATGTGCATGTTAAATGCGCTTTAAAAATAAATCTGACTTGACTTGACTAATGCTGGTATGTGTGTGTGCGTGCTTGTGTGTGCGCGCGCGCTACGCACATAGCGCTCTGATCTGATATGGCGGCAGCCTACACTTGTTTAATCGTGATTGTTTGGTTTTCTCGGTTCTTGTTCATATGGAGTAAATAAAACAAATGACTTTGCTTTCTATTTTTTGCTTGATTTAGTTGTTAACGTTTGAGGGGGGTATTTGAGTAAGGACTTAGAATGGGTTTGGGGAAAGTGGGGTCGCCAGACCTCGCCATGCTTTTTTGTGGGGTCGCCAGACAAAAAGTTTAAGAACCACTGAGATAGCGGACCGCTGGTGGTATGTCTCCAGTGGCGTGTCGGTCCGCCGTTGGACCACCATCTCTTTAAATTTAACTTGTCATGAATATTAAGAAAAGTTAATAAAACTAGATGTACCGCATAGCGGTACAAAATATGACCGCCGCTCAATCCTGTACATCCATTCCGCGAAAATAAATCATATTAATGAATTTGTCTCCATCTTCTACTCCATCCCCCACTCTTGAAACTTTTGTGTATGCTTGTTTGGAATGTGTGTTTGCACACATTCCTCACACAAAGTTGCCTACTGGCGCTGCAAAGGTGAATAGATTTGTAGCACTTGCCAAAAAATGTGTAGCATTGTTATAAAAGCTTTAAAATGTCTAAACAATCACAAGTAGGGCAGTTCATCACAGTCCATCCATTGCATCTGGACTGATGAAAGGTACACCTGTAGGCTACATTGTATTTGGGAAAAGCAGAAGGTAGCAGCATAATGTATTTATTTATTTATTATTAAACAAAACAATCCCTGTGAGTTCCATGCAGTTTATAACAGCTATCAAGAAGAGAGGTCATGTCATGGATTTTTGTGAATGTTTCTTCTTCTACATATTCATAAGTTTAGTTATCTAGTTATATGACATTCAGCTTTATATAGTTATATTTATATAGTTATAGTTATAGTTATATATTTATAGTTGGCCATATAATGACATACTTAGGTTAATACTGTATTTCACCAGTTAGGGCACAAAAATGGCCAGTAGCTGCACTGTGTATCTTGACATGTCTTTAAGTTTTGGGTTACAATATACAGGTAGTGGGCTCTCTGTTGATTTTAATGAGTAGGCCTAAGCCTAAAGTTATAGCATTTCTATCATAATTGACCAGACTTTGACCTTTTGTCTTCTTTTAACAAAATTCTGGCTATGATTGTTCCTTGTATTGCATCATGAGCCATCACTGCACCTATTGCATTCTACTGTTGTTAGCCTTAAGCCTAGCTCAGTCATTATGTTGTACCACATCACCCTCCATTAGAAGTGCAATGAGCTGCATTGAGCATAATAAACTGCATTTAGAATTCCAAATCCAGATTTCCAGATATTTTGGTAAAAGTAACTTAAAAGTAATACAATAGTAGTGTAATGCCTTACAATTCAGAGACAGTAATATTATAATGTAATGAATTACTTTGAAATGACAGTAATAAGTAATACATAATATATTACGATTTTGAAGTAACTTGCCCAACACTGATTAAACCACATGTCACTTGACTAAATGAAAAATATAGGCTACTGAACATGCATGTAGATCGTCATAGTTGACAGAAATTACAATACTGATTATATAATAACCTATAGGTCCAAATCTAAATGTTTGGGTTCAGTTTATGAAGTGTTGCTACAGCATGATACTGTGTGTTTGTTATTTATGGGGGGGGAATCAGGGGGGGGGTTTTGTTATCGGTGGGCTTGTGTGTGTGTGGGGGGGGGTCGTCGGTCCAGTAGTGGGCCGGTCCAGGAGAAAATTGCCAGGGCCGAATTTTGTTCCCAGTCCGACCCTGCCGCCAGCTATGCCCCCAATGGACCGCCAGTGGTCCGCCAGCCTCTTATCTGGGATGTTATAGCCTACTGAAGGCAATTCATTTATGATGTAATGTGAAAGTAATTAACCTACCAGTTTTTGTACATTTGAAAAAACGGTGCAGTATTTCCAAACTTGGATGGCCGCGTTGACATTAGATAGATAGATAGATAGATAGATAGATAGATAGATACTTTATTGATCCCCAGGGGAAATTCAATTCATTATGTAACTTCAACAGCTTTTTGACAAAAACGATTTCTCCATTGATTATAGCTTCGTGTAATTTATATTGTACATGATCAAACTCAGCACTGTCCTCATATTTGACTCTTATTAATTTTGTGATGCATACAACAGGGACTATAGCAGGTGGTCATATTTCTTATTGAATAAGCGAGAGTTCGAAATAAAAATGTTGTGTCAGTAGTATATTATCATGAACTATCTGTCAAAATAAGCCCCGCCCCCTGGAATGTCATAAATCACGTCATAACCACGCCTCCTTTTTATGCAAATTAGCCACGTGGTTGTCGCCACGTGTTGTTTGTTATTGTTTTGTGAGTCATGTGACAGTCATGTGACTGGTGTCAAACCCCTGGGCGGCCATATTGGATGTAAAGTCATGTGACAGTCATGTGTCTGGTGTCAAACAATGCCACGCCCCCTTGGCATCCATATTGGATGTAGTGTCATGTGACAGTCATGTGCCTGATGTCAAACCCCTGGGCGGCCATATTGGCCCCCAAACCCCCATGTGTGTTTTGTGGATAATGGGGGATCAGATAAACTTTGTAAGAGTTGTATATGCTTAGTGGTAAATGGGGATAGATATAAAGTGTGCTGCTAGCCCAGAGGAAAGAAAATGTTAAAATGAGAGCTCCTCTCTTTCTCAGTTGTTTCTCCTAGACAATAATGAGATCACAGTGATATAAAAATGAGATTATTGCTTTTGTCTCCCGCTTCTCAGGTTTGTCTCTGGAGCAAAAGAGTTAAGTTATCTCAGTGTAGACTCCCTTTAATATACAAATGAGATCTCATCAATTTTTTAAATAATGCTCAGTGTTGTCTAATTTATACATCTCATATTTTACTCAGGCTGATCCACCAGAGAGCTCTCTCTGTAAACTCATGCAATTCTCATTTCAGATCATTTTGGTAAATCTCAGATTAGGCTCCATCAGTTCTGTAAAAGAGATCTCTTCACAAGCTTGAACCGTCCTCATTCTAGTCATCTCAGTTTAGTCCTTTTTTGATTTACAAAAGAGATCTCAGCAAAGGCTTATACAATACTCAGACTTGCTCAATTTATATATCTCATATTTTACTCAGGCTTATCCATCAGAGAGCTCTCTAAGTGAACTAATGTAATGCTCATCCAGAACTATTTGTTTTATAAATTAGTCTGATCTGTAAGAGCCCTAGCTGTTGTACAACAATTCTCAAATGATTTTCATTGGCTTATTTGTTTTAATTGCACATATTTTCAAGTTCACATTTGCAAACAGTAGGCCTAGAGAGAGGGGAAAAAAAGTCGGCAACACCAGTATATGCTCCCAAGTTATAGTTTAATTACCGTGACGTGAATTAAACTATAACTTGGGAGCATATACTGGTGTTGCCGACTTTTTTTCCCCTCTCTCTCATCGTAAGTGTTTTGTCCAGCACCCAGGATTAGATCGGGATGTGCGTGCATTTTTTCCTCTTCAAACAGTAGGCCTAACCATGTGATGTGACCACCACACATGACGATGCTCTGACAGACCTCTGAAGTTCGCCTACAAAAAAGCTACCATCTATGCCCATACAAGGAGATCACCTGTTAAATTCTCGCGCAGGCCAGGGAGACGACGAAATCGGAGAGGCAGACGTTTTCCTGAACGCACTTTTGTCTTCAACCTTCGAGTAGATATTATAATCAATGGTACGTGAAGGCGGCACAATTTGATTTTTGCTACCCCAGAGTTAGCAAGTTAGAGAAATCAAGTTAGACTCCAGAGGTCTATGATGGTCGGACGTGACAAACTCGCGTGCAGAAGACTCCTACCAGAAAATGCAGTCTAGATTTGGCGCCCAGTGAAACCAATTGAAACGGTGTGTGGGTATGAAGGATTGTGCGGAACTTGCCACCACGAAAACTCAGAGAAGGTACATTAACATTTTGGTAATTTGCTAACGTTCTTGCATATTTTTAGACTCAATATATCATTGAACAACCTGATGAAGCAGCACAGAAAGTTAGCTAGCTAGTTAATGTTAGCTACTTGTAAGTTACATCACTGGCTGTGCCGCTTGTATATAAAGCTAACGTTAGACAATTTAACGTTGCTAGCTTACTTTGCCTTATACAGCTTTAGTCTGTATGTTTTGAATGGTGTTAAGCCATGCTGTAGCCAAAATGCACGGAATTTTAAAATGTCTTTGGGATGTCAGTCAAGATGACGAAGCTAACGTTATTGCCACTGGTTTAAACTGGTTCCAGCTCAATTCCACTGAAAAGAGGCCGGCAGCTCTGGAAGACTACGCTAGACCATCAGATCAAATTGCTGAACAAACAGCGTACCAAAATGGTAAGTATATTTTCCCCCACAATATGTTCTCACTTTTGTTTAACCTGCTATAAATTACAGCATATTGTAACAGGAGTGAAAGGGCATTCTTGTAACCCAGGTAAACTAGGAAGTAGCGTTGCTGCGGTCGAGGGATCGTGAAATAGGCAAGTCAGCATCTGCAGTCATGAATAACTTACCAGTCAACATTTCTTTTGCAATTAATAGAATCTGTAGCATGCAAATCAAACCAGCTATTAGCCTAATATAAAACCATGATATATCTAGGTATGGTGAAGGGTATGTGATGTGGGGTTATCTATCTATCTTTTAATGACAAAGGCCAAGGGAACATTATCAGGATGCATAGTATCCTGAGTCCATTCAATAACTGGCCTTTAAAAATAAAAATCTGCCTGCCTCTATGGGATTTTAACATAGGGGGTTCCTTACTTATGCCCCCTGTATTTTAAGGAATAACATTTATTAATTTACGATACCTGGTTCATTCACAAAGAATATTGGTGTGTTTAAAGGTTGGATGTTATGCACTGTGGAACGCTCTGCGGATGGACAGCTGTGGAATCCGCAAAGGTCAAAGAAGGCTTTTGTTACGAGGGCTGGAGGTTCCAAAACATCCATGAAGCTGGGGTAATTTTCTCTTATTTTAAATTATTTCCAATTGTGGTGAGCATTATTGGTGGGCTTTTTATAAAGGGTAGGCCTCTATTGCACTAAAATTATTCAACCTTTATACAGTTAACATCAAACTGTGTAGCTACGAAAGCTACAAAATCACATTGTCATAGAAATGATAGAGGTGAAATTTCCACTAGGTTTTATGAAGATATTTTACAGATGGGCTGAACATACATCAAAAGTAAAAAAAATGACATGGCCAAAATGATTAACTCACCAACAATATTTGTTGTATGGTGTATACCAGGGATCACCAAATGGTGGACCGCGATCCGAGTCCGGACCGTGACGTGATCCTATCCGGACCCAGACCATAATAGCCTAATTTAGATTTTCACGTAAGATTTCAAAGCTGCGCTAAATGTTTCGTTGGTTAGGATAACAGCATTTACTTCAGGAGCTTCAGGAACCATCATTTCGCTTGCTGCTACTCAGCCAGTGAAATCTGTGAATTCTGATAAAGTCGAGTCAGTGAGTAAAGTAGCCTACTATGGGGAAGAGACTGATAGCCTGAAACGAGCGAGGAGAGGAGACGGGACGAGAAACAATCAGATGGATATCTAAGTTAACGATAAGTAAGTTATTTTCAAATCATCGATTGCTCAAAGAGGAGGAAGCTAGACAGCGACAACAGAGCTTTATATAACGATACGGGGGCAATACCACGCAAAACTGTCACGTCCGTAACGCCAACTAGGCTAAATATGGATGTGACAGTTTTGCACAGAATTGCCCTCGACCTCTTCTATTCTGAGACAGGCGATTTTTAAAAGCGCCAATTTGAAGCACCTCTACTAGACAAAGCATATTGAGCAAGCATAGGGTAGGCTAGGCCCATTCAACAGTGAACTGAGACCACAGAATATTTTACTATTTAAGAAGGCAATATGATTGATCCACCACAATCTAGTTAAGCCAACATGCATTCACTGCCCAACAACGTGATGTTCCTGGGTTTCCAGGATTTCGGGTCAACATAAAAAAAAAAAAAATTAAACTTGCTGATTAATGGGTTCAAGGAACCAGCCTTGTCTCAGCTCAAATTTTATTTTAAGCTCACGTTAAGATCTTTAAAATAGCCAAGGCTACTCAGTTTTTCTCCCCAATCACTCTTATCTTGCCTTATTTCTCCTCATTTCGAATGTTGCCTTTTAGGCTACTTATTTTATTTCACATTAAACATTAGGCCTAGGCCTACAATCTTCTTGAATTTCCCCTTGGGGATCAATAAAGTATCTATCTATCTATCTATCTATCTATCTATCTACAACTAGGCTCCATCCATCCATCCTAATATTATATATACACAGTGGCGATTCTAGACATTTTTAACAAGGGTGGCACTAGTGAGGCACTGATTAAAGGGTGGCATGAGGCAAAACATCCAGATAAACAGAAACAGGCTCAAGATGTGAAATTAGCACAAATACATTAGGGAAACCAGATGCAAACACCATACTCATAAATTTAAGGACAAAAAAACACAAATACCTTACTCTCACATAAAATGTCTTTGTACTTGAATAAAATTTAATACAAACATATTAAAGTTAATTATCTAAGTTGTCTGTCACTGGGCTATGCTGTTCTAAAACAAATTCCATCATGGGGACATTAAAATATAATCAATTTTATTATATTACTGTAAATGAAGATATACAAAATATACTCATCCAAGACATTTCCCCCACTCTATGGCCATCTATTTTTGTAGCTGTTACAATAATTTGACCTGCTTTTTTGTCTATTTGTTTATTTTCTCAAGAAACTTGAGGTTGGTATGAAGGAGTGTATTGTGTATGTGAGCAATTTTATCTTCCTGAATCTCAATATTATGATCACAACAAGTCTGGGCAAATTATTAATTAAATTTTCACGTGGGGTAACTTGTTGCAGGGCAACCATAACCGGTTCCATGTCTTCCGATTAGATGATTAATCATCAGTTTCTTGAGAAACTTGAGGTTGGTATGAAGGAGTGTATTGTGGATGTGTGCAAACATTGTGCATAACCGTTTGCCATAGCCACCTTCCTTGTTGTTCACTGTCGCAGGACTGTCGCCATCCTGTTAAGCCCGCCTTAAGGGGGCCCGACTCTCTAACAAAATAGAGCGCTGTGATTGGATGACGTCCACGGCGTCAGCCAATAGAAGTCCCTGTGGTTTGATACTAGAATTGGCTGTGCCACATTTTCTTTTTCCTATGAACAGCACACAGTGATTTCCAACAAGAGCTATGGATCAATTCGTCCTTTAAGTGATTTGTAAACAAGGAGTGCTTTAGGGTCAATCCGGTAAATCAAAGACAATGACTCAATATTACATCTAAATTAGCCCAAAACATTTAGCTCTGATCACTCAAGAGACACTGACAATTGTCAAGAACAAAAACAAAATACAGAAAATACAGTATACACCAGGGGTATTCAATTAATCTTCAGCGAGGTCGTTACAGAAAATTTCCTCAAGCAAAGGTCCGGAGCATTATAATGTTTAGGCTATGTATATGTATGTATGTATAATATATATACAGGGGCGGAGCCAGAGGGGTGGCTCCGGGTGGCACAGGCCACCCTTGAGATTCGATTGGCCACCCCAGGTGCCACCCCAAATCCTAGTCTACGATTGGCCATTAACATGGTGTAAGGCGGGACCTTTCTTGATGCACTGGCAGCAGTGTGAAGTGTCAGACGTCAGAAATGTAAGTGGCAAACACACTTGCCTTTATTGGCCTGCGGCACAATTGAACTGCGGAACGAAAGGTTTCCCCGATCAGGAAATACTCCTTAATACGCAACTTTGTGTAGGCTTAACAGAGGTAGCCTAAATATCGTGCCTATGACGATGACAGCTTTAACAAAAAAAAACATTTATTTCACTTGTCTCGCTGGATTGAAGGCAGAATGTGGGCTGTTGCGCAAATAGATGAATGAGGGTCGGGAGATTCCGTTAACAAAAACCTAAAGTTTTGCTAACATTTTCTCCATTATTATCGTAAAATATGTCTCCATGCAGGGCAGGGCTGGTTCTAACCTAGGCTAGGCTACTATATTTGGGTGGGCTGGTAGAAATTTTGGGTGGGCAACATAGCAAAGCTGTCAAATTGGATCAAAACTAACATAAACACAAAACAAACACAAAACAATCAGTACTACCTAGCTTGAGTTGCTGCAGCCAACAGCCAGGGATAGGCAGTATGTCTAATACATGTATGTAAAATACAAAATAGTATGTGGTCATTTTTATTTTATTTAGTTGGAAAAAAATGGCATCATATTTTGTATCAAAATACTTTATAGGTTTGTAGTTTAAAAATAGTGCCAAATTATTTTGGTAAAACCAATAACCTACTTTTGGTGATGTGATTATAAAAGTGCAAAACAATGAATGCAGCACTGGTGCTGACTTGTAATTTGCCCAGAGTTGTTGTGATCATAATATTGAGATTCAGGAAGATGAAATTGCTCACATACACAATACACTCCTTCATACCAACCTCAAGTTTCTTGAGAAAATAAACAAATAGACAAAAAAGCAGGTCAAATTATTGTAACAGCTACAAAAATAGATGGCCATAGAGTGGGGGAAATGTCTTGGATGAGTATATTTTGTATATCTTCATTTACAGTAATATAATAAAATTGATTATATTTTAATGTCCCCATGATGGAATTTGTTTTAGAACAGCATAGCCCAGTGACAGACAACTTAGATAATTAACTTTAATATGTTTGTATTAAATTTTATTCAAGTACAAAGACATTTTATGTGAGAGTAAGGTATTTGTGTTTTTTTTGTCCTTAAATTTATGAGTATGGTGTTTGCATCTGGTTTCCCTAATGTATTTGTGCTAATTTCACATCTTGAGCCTGTTTCTGTTTATCTGGATGTTTTGCCTCATGCCACCCTTTAATCAGTGCCTCACTAGTGCCACCCTTGTTAAAAATGTCTAGAATCGCCACTGTGTATATATAATATTAGGATGGATGGATGGAGCCTAGTTGTAGATAGATAGATAGATAGATAGATAGATAGATACTTTATTGATCCCCAAGGGGAAATTCAAGAAGATTGTAGGCCTAGGCCTAATGTTTAATGTGAAATAAAATAAGTAGCCTAAAAGGCAACATTCGAAATGAGGAGAAATAAGGCAAGATAAGAGTGATTGGGGAGAAAAACTGAGTAGCCTTGGCTATTTTAAAGATCTTAACGTGAGCTTAAAATAAAATTTGAGCTGAGACAAGGCTGGTTCCTTGAACCCATTAATCAGCAAGTTTAATTTTTTTTTTTTTTATGTTGACCCGAAATCCTGGAAACCCAGGAACATCACGTTGTTGGGCAGTGAATGCATGTTGGCTTAACTAGATTGTGGTGGATCAATCATATTGCCTTCTTAAATAGTAAAATATTCTGTGGTCTCAGTTCACTGTTGAATGGGCCTAGCCTACCCTATGCTTGCTCAATATGCTTTGTCTAGTAGAGGTGCTTCAAATTGGCGCTTTTAAAAATCGCCTGTCTCAGAATAGAAGAGGTCGAGGGCAATTCTGTGCAAAACTGTCACATCCATATTTAGCCTAGTTGGCGTTACGGACGTGACAGTTTTGCGTGGTATTGCCCCCGTATCGTTATATAAAGCTCTGTTGTCGCTGTCTAGCTTCCTCCTCTTTGAGCAATCGATGATTTGAAAATAACTTACTTATCGTTAACTTAGATATCCATCTGATTGTTTCTCGTCCCGTCTCCTCTCCTCGCTCGTTTCAGGCTATCAGTCTCTTCCCCATAGTAGGCTACTTTACTCACTGACTCGACTTTATCAGAATTCACAGATTTCACTGGCTGAGTAGCAGCAAGCGAAATGATGGTTCCTGAAGCTCCTGAAGTAAATGCTGTTATCCTAACCAACGAAACATTTAGCGCAGCTTTGAAATCTTACGTGAAAATCTAAATTAGGCTATTATGGTCTGGGTCCGGATAGGATCACGTCACGGTCCGGACTCGGATCGCGGTCCACCATTTGGTGATCCCTGGTATACACCATACAACAAATATTGTTGGTGAGTTAATCATTTTGGCCATGTCATTTTTTTTACTTTTGATGTATGTTCAGCCCATCTGTAAAATATCTTCATAAAACCTAGTGGAAATTTCGCCTCTATCATTTCTATGACAATGTGATTTTGTAGCTTTCGTAGCTACACAGTTTGATGTTAACTGTATAAAGGTTGAATAATTTTAGTGCAATAGAGGCCTACCCTTTATAAAAAGCCCACCAATAATGCTCACCACAATTGGAAATAATTTAAAATAAGAGAAAATTACCCCAGCTTCATGGATGTTTTGGAACCTCCAGCCCTCGTAACAAAAGCCTTCTTTGACCTTTGCGGATTCCACAGCTGTCCATCCGCAGAGCGTTCCACAGTGCATAACATCCAACCTTTAAACACACCAATATTCTTTGTGAATGAACCAGGTATCGTAAATTAATAAATGTTATTCCTTAAAATACAGGGGGCATAAGTAAGGAACCCCCTATGTTAAAATCCCATAGAGGCAGGCAGATTTTTATTTTTAAAGGCCAGTTATTGAATGGACTCAGGATACTATGCATCCTGATAATGTTCCCTTGGCCTTTGTCATTAAAAGATAGATAGATAACCCCACATCACATACCCTTCACCATACCTAGATATATCATGGTTTTATATTAGGCTAATAGCTGGTTTGATTTGCATGCTACAGATTCTATTAATTGCAAAAGAAATGTTGACTGGTAAGTTATTCATGACTGCAGATGCTGACTTGCCTATTTCACGATCCCTCGACCGCAGCAACGCTACTTCCTAGTTTACCTGGGTTACAAGAATGCCCTTTCACTCCTGTTACAATATGCTGTAATTTATAGCAGGTTAAACAAAAGTGAGAACATATTGTGGGGGAAAATATACTTACCATTTTGGTACGCTGTTTGTTCAGCAATTTGATCTGATGGTCTAGCGTAGTCTTCCAGAGCTGCCGGCCTCTTTTCAGTGGAATTGAGCTGGAACCAGTTTAAACCAGTGGCAATAACGTTAGCTTCGTCATCTTGACTGACATCCCAAAGACATTTTAAAATTCCGTGCATTTTGGCTACAGCATGGCTTAACACCATTCAAAACATACAGACTAAAGCTGTATAAGGCAAAGTAAGCTAGCAACGTTAAATTGTCTAACGTTAGCTTTATATACAAGCGGCACAGCCAGTGATGTAACTTACAAGTAGCTAACATTAACTAGCTAGCTAACTTTCTGTGCTGCTTCATCAGGTTGTTCAATGATATATTGAGTCTAAAAATATGCAAGAACGTTAGCAAATTACCAAAATGTTAATGTACCTTCTCTGAGTTTTCGTGGTGGCAAGTTCCGCACAATCCTTCATACCCACACACCGTTTCAATTGGTTTCACTGGGCGCCAAATCTAGACTGCATTTTCTGGTAGGAGTCTTCTGCACGCGAGTTTGTCACGTCCGACCATCATAGACCTCTGGAGTCTAACTTGATTTCTCTAACTTGCTAACTCTGGGGTAGCAAAAATCAAATTGTGCCGCCTTCACGTACCATTGATTATAATATCTACTCGAAGGTTGAAGACAAAAGTGCGTTCAGGAAAACGTCTGCCTCTCCGATTTCGTCGTCTCCCTGGCCTGCGCGAGAATTTAACAGGTGATCTCCTTGTATGGGCATAGATGGTAGCTTTTTTGTAGGCGAACTTCAGAGGTCTGTCAGAGCATCGTCATGTGTGGTGGTCACATCACATGGTTAGGCCTACTGTTTGCAAATGTGAACTTGAAAATATGTGCAATTAAAACAAATAAGCCAATGAAAATCATTTGAGAATTGTTGTACAACAGCTAGGGCTCTTACAGATCAGACTAATTTATAAAACAAATAGTTCTGGATGAGCATTACATTAGTTCACTTAGAGAGCTCTCTGATGGATAAGCCTGAGTAAAATATGAGATATATAAATTGAGCAAGTCTGAGTATTGTATAAGCCTTTGCTGAGATCTCTTTTGTAAATCAAAAAAGGACTAAACTGAGATGACTAGAATGAGAACGGTTCAAGCTTGTGAAGAGATCTCTTTTACAGAACTGATGGAGCCTAATCTGAGATTTACCAAAATGATCTGAAATGAGAATTGCATGAGTTTACAGAGAGAGCTCTCTGGTGGATCAGCCTGAGTAAAATATGAGATGTATAAATTAGACAACACTGAGCATTATTTAAAAAATTGATGAGATCTCATTTGTATATTAAAGGGAGTCTACACTGAGATAACTTAACTCTTTTGCTCCAGAGACAAACCTGAGAAGCGGGAGACAAAAGCAATAATCTCATTTTTATATCACTGTGATCTCATTATTGTCTAGGAGAAACAACTGAGAAAGAGAGGAGCTCTCATTTTAACATTTTCTTTCCTCTGGGCTAGCAGCACACTTTATATCTATCCCCATTTACCACTAAGCATATACAACTCTTACAAAGTTTATCTGATCCCCCATTATCCACAAAACACACATGGGGGTTTGGGGGCCAATATGGCCGCCCAGGGGTTTGACATCAGGCACATGACTGTCACATGACACTACATCCAATATGGATGCCAAGGGGGCGTGGCATTGTTTGACACCAGACACATGACTGTCACATGACTTTACATCCAATATGGCCGCCCAGGGGTTTGACACCAGTCACATGACTGTCACATGACTCACAAAACAATAACAAACAACACGTGGCGACAACCACGTGGCTAATTTGCATAAAAAGGAGGCGTGGTAATGACGTGATTTATGACATTTCAGGGGGCGGGGCTTATTTTGACAGATAGTTCATGATAATATACTACTTGTGTCAAATTTGAAAAATAACAATTTGCTGCTCACTTGGCGGTAACAAATGTTCTAGATCGCAGGCGTGTTTATACTGTGTATTACTGGTAGAATGTACAGCCTAAATACTGTTCCACGTGAGCAACATCTTAACTTTCAGTCTTTTTCTGTTGTCCTATTAAAGCCTAGAAATATATTTCTCCATGGACATGACAGTCATGTAAGGATTGGTGATTTCGGGCTGGCTTGCAAGGATATAATTCTGGACGATAATGAGACGCTACCCACCACCTCTTGCAATGGTAAGAAACATTATTCTGCAGTGGCCCACTGCCCACAATACTTTACTAAACACGCGTCTTTGTAATATGCCGATAGATGGCGCCATTGTTATTCTGTGGGTTTGATTACCAGAAGACTGTGAGAGAAGTCATGCCATCACCATTGCTCTGATCATAACCAATGCAACTGCCTTAATTAAGTTATGGCATAGTCTAATTTGCGTACATCTTTCAGCAAATGTGTGTCTCTATTTGCATGCATACATCACTGCATGCTATATGAAAAGGTTCAATGGACTTCATAGCATCTAAGAAGAAAAATCCATATTTTAATCTTTATAGCAAAGGCCCTAATGGGCAAACTTCCCAGTTATATTTGTAGTCTTTTGTCATTTTGCCCTTCTAACACCCGTTCCTCAAACAAGCTCCTCCTACAGTCTCCAACTTCACAAACTAAACTGGGAAAATCTGCCTTTTCATCCTTTGCACCACATGCTTGGAATGAGCTTCAACACACACTCAATTTGGACTCCTTACCCTCCTTAAATGTCTTCAAAAGTATTTTAAAGCTGGCTTACACTGAGCAGTGTCACTGCTTCTAGTGTTCTATTGTATTCCAATATATTTTAGCTCTCCTTAGTCTTTGTTGTCTCTGACTCTGTGTCCTCTGTGTTAGTGTGCTGTGGTTGTTAGTTTGCGTTGTTGTCTCTGACTCTGTGTCCTCTGTGTTAGTGTGCTGTTGATGTCTTTGCTCTGTACCCATGTCCCATGATGTATTTTTTTTGTCTTTCAAATAATTGCTGCCATCTTGACCAGGACTCCCTGGCAGAAGAGACATTGTGTCTCAATGGGACCTTCCTGGTAAAATAAAGGTTTAAATAAAAAAAATAAAAAAATGTGTGTTGATCTCTTTCAACAGGTTCAACACACACAACAGGTGTTGGAACATTTGTGTATGCTGCCCCTGAGCAACTCGAAGGATCCCATTATGACTCCAAGGTGAAGTAGGCCTATAGCATGGGCCTATCATTATTTGGCCACTGGGTGAATAAAGTATTTTGTTGTACAAAAAAAATGAAATGCTTCTGAATTTATAGTGATGACATAACAGTGAAGATACAATAAATAGGCTAGTGTCCCCATATAACTGCGTACTTTGTATACCTTGTTTTCTGTTTCAGCCCTTTTATGGTGCTTAGCAGATGCTTTTGCCCAAAGTGTAAATATATTTTTGAAAACATATTTGTTTACTTTTAGTGTTTTGTTTTCTGTCCAGACCTGAGGGGTATTTCACAAAACCTAGATAAGGGATTAAGCTGGGATTTTTAGGTTATCCTGGATGAATTTAGCCTTGACTTGGTTTCACAAAAGAGATGGCACATAAGTTACCATGGGGATTTATTCTCTGCACCTAGTCTGGTCCCGACCAGGCTAACAGCCAAGCTAAGTTAATTCTAATGGTAATTATGTGGTCTTATTGGTTCAGCTAGCTGTCATTCACATCAGACCTCCGTGCTAATTTTAAGGAGCTTTATTCCATTTATAAACTATTTGCTAAATGTATTTGCTCGCAAAACAAAACAGATTGTCTGCCTACTACCATATGGTTATTTTAATTGTGATAGCCTTATAATTATGTTTGCTTATTTTATTGATAGACGTTTGATGAATAGCTTACTGTAGTTGATTGGAAGTGGAGGGACCGACTGTCATTATTTAAACTTTTGTGATCATTAATTAACTTTTACATTTCACCATTCCTGACCTGTCATGCGACTATGTGACGTCACGGGAGCGCCATAACCATTTCGCGCGTGGTGGTCGCGACACTAGTTGCAATATTCTCCTAAACAAAGGTTTTGCTGTTTGTTGCTGTTGTGAAAAGGCTCGCTACCTACTTTACACCGTAGAAGAAGCAATGAAGCCGCTCTAGTTGCCATGGTGAATCAGTGAATCTGTGATCGGTGGCGGGGTCTATTTGAGGGAGCCGTGAGCGCGCACTTATCCAGGATAGGTTTCACCTGGGGCCTATTGCACAAAACTAGGATAAGGGACCTCATCCAATTCTTAAAAATATCTCAGTTGCAACATGCACACTAGCCATGGGAGCAATTGTCAACTGTTATCCTTTTAAAAGCAAACACAAACTCACAAACCGTTAATTGCACCTTTTTTAATGTATGATTTCACATTAAAAATGTTGACAGTGATGGTGGAAATGTGTATGACATTGAGATAGTAGAAGCTAACATTTTAAAATGTTTTTCATTTTAACATTTTAAGCTAACATTTTAAAAGCTTTTTTTGTGTGTTATTATACATAGTACAATACATAGTTTTACCCTCAGCACCTAATGCCTTTGTGATGTCTCCAGTCTGATATGTACAGTATTGGGGTGATTGCAGTGGAGCTGTTCCAGCCATTTGGGACTGAGATGGAACGTGCGCACAAACTTGGGGAGCTCCGACAGGGTAAGATTCCAGAAACGCTGTCTCAAAAGTGGCCTATCCTCACCAAGTACATCCAGCTGCTGACCAGTCAGGACCCATCAGAGCGGCCTAGTGCAACACAGCTTTTGGAGAGTGAGCTCTTCAGCACCAAAGACAAGGTAAGGTACGACTCTAAGAGATAGAAGATGGTAGCACATCCAAAATAATGAGAAGAACACAATAGTCCACACATCAACATTATTTGTCATTTGTTGTTGTTTAACAAACGTAAAGTTTACTTCTTTAAAAGTAAATGCATCAACATGTACATATGTTTATAATATTATTATAACAAGAAATTAGTTTACCCTTACATTTCAAAGCATTCTGGTGATTTGCAGACATCTTCATGAAAATGTACACCTTAAAAGACCACTGAAGAAAGTTTATTTTACACAAAGGCAAAAAAAGCTCCAATAACCTGTGCTACACTGCTCCCCTCACAACATTTGCACTTAGCCTACATATAGGGCTGTCACAATCTCGCTTTTAAGTTGAAAACCGATCAAAATGACATCACAATCTCAAGCTTCTAAATCAAAGGTAGAATCAACAATGCAGCGACACCCCCAATATCACGTCCAGCATGCATGCCAAGAGGGAAAAAACACACACACAAGTGTTGAAGTGCCGATTTAACATTATCTCCTCAAATTTGAGGCTACAGCCACTTAAAAAAAGACTTCAACCTAACTCAAACACCCTCCTGCTTCTCTGAAATCACTGGTGTGGAAATATTTTGAGGATCATTTATTCACGTCAGTTAACACTAAGGCTACTCTACGGAGTGTGCTATAACACAAATTATCATTCTGTGTTATTTCACTATGTTCACGTCTATGTTGTCTGTTCTGCTTAGTAGCTTGCGGTAGGAACGGTTTCAAAATAAAAGCCCCCCCCCCCCCCCAAAAAAAAAAAGTGAACAACATAAGAAATGCATTAATAGTAATATAATTTTAAATCGAGAATCAAATAGTGACTTTAAAATTGGAAAAAAATAAAATAATAAAAATTGGAGAATCATGACACCCCTACATATTACTCTTATTATTTACTGCTGCAAAAGGAGCCAAACCCCAATATTTTTACTCTCTGTACTGTATACACATATAATGATGGCCTAGAAATCTAGACGCGCCCCGGCAGCAAATTACATTTGCTGCCAGGGCTAGTCTAGCAACTCTCCGTTGGCTTGTGAGCTCCAGAAATCGAAACTTAATCAGGCCTTTGAAATCGTGTATAGAGTCGTTTGGTGGGCTTAACATAATGATTGATGGCAGAGTTGCAACGGTTTGGCTTGAATTCCCTGCTACTTGAAAACAAATATCCTAATGCGTCCTATTGCGTGCAGAGGGAATTTGAAAGACAACTGATTATCCCGCCCCTTGGACTGAGCACTGCGAACGGTGAGTGCCCAGACCCTACATTTTAATGTGGGTCTGGCTCGCCAGGCTAGTATAATGAGGTATAACAATAAGTTTATCTTGAACCTTGTAAGAATACACAGACTGGCAGACCCGCAGAAGCAAAGCTTGCAGGGCACACACACACACACACACACACTTGTACCGCAGCAGTTCACAGGTGATGTAAGCAGTTTGGCTTAAGACTAAGGCTGTCCAGAAATGGCCATGTGCAAAATTATCCAAATGCTCTGTGGAGCAACCTTTTCACTTAATAACCTTCACTAAATGTGTTTGCGTTCATTCTTATAAGGTTATGACACAAACCTCTATCCTGAACCACATTGAAAAGTCTCTTGCCTCCTTAAATGTGATTTTTCAATGGAATAAATGTATGGGGACTTTTTGGCACGAATCCTCATTCATCAATATTTTTCACAATTTGTACCACAATTACTAATGTCCCACCATATGTTTTTAGCTGCGGTGTGGCAGGGCCATGAGACATGAGCCCACAACACTAGGATCTGAGTGCTTTTAACCTACATTTCATCACCTTTTCCTTTATCAAGTTTTATTTATGTAATTAATTTATGTTGTGAGTACTGTGCATTGAGGTTTTATTTTCATACTCCGTTTAAAAACACATAACAGTAGGCCCAGATGTAGTCTTGTCCCACACTGAGTAATGGTCCACGACCACTTAAAAAATGTGAAGGTGATACTGTAAGAGCTGTTCCAAGTATATTTCAGGACTTCAGAAATTTGATTTGATTTTCCATTCCCACTTGCCACTATTTCCTGAAATTGATCAAAACATCTGTCTCACACCAAGGTTATCCACAGTTTAATGAGGAAGATTGATGAACAGGAGGAGGAGATAAATGAGCTCCGAAGACGAATAAGTGAACTGCAGGGCTCGCAGAATAATGTCCAGCAAATGGAAAACACAGAGTCACCCTCTGCAAGTCTTCCTCCCAGCTAAATCCAACTGTAAAAAAAAAAAATTATGTCAATAATTTATTGTTAATATATTTCTGTGTGAATATTACACTGTCTGTATGTAAGAGTGCCATATTTTACTTATCTAAAACTGTAAAATAAATTTAAAAACTGTAAAATAAATTCTTCTGTATTTACTTATTATGTGAATATTATATGCATTCTGTTAGAAAGACATATTGTTGTGTCTGAATTTGTTGGTACTCTTACAGATTACTTGAAAGCATGCTGGCATTCAATGGCATTCAAAGCAATTTTCTCATGTATAGCTGCATTTTATGTTAGTTAGTTTATTGTTCCATTGGGGGAATTCATTTTCACAGATCTGTACAATGGCATCATCACATCACATTGCAGCATATGCACATTACCCATCATAAGTATCAACATTATGTATATATTTTAAAATGGCCCAGGCAGATTTGTTGTTGAAAAAGATTAGTGATGCACCGATGTGAAAATTGTGGCCGATACCGATAACCGATATTAATTTTGCTGTTATGGCCGATACCGATATTTACCGATGTCGATATATCTGTATAGAAAACACATTCTTATGATAATCAAATAAAGAGCTATTTTCCAAAATGCATTTTTTTAAATAACGTTTCAATAGCCTACCTTAGAACACCAGAGGATTACAATATAATAGAATATATCTGTATTATTTTATATCCTGATATAAAAAGAGAGAATACTGAATGTCTGATATTTATGACAGCACTTTATGCAGATTAGCCTAGGTAGGTATGGCACACTATAGGCCTACTATTTATATTACAACTCTCCCTCTTTAATTCAGCTGTGTGGTTGAAGCCTGGAAATATTGTAAACAAAGTAGCATAGTAGCATAGTTGGCTAGCTTATCATAGTCTACTGATTGGACTGTTCAGTTTCCCCATGTGTGTTTAAGTTTAAAGGTAATACTTGTTCTCCTTGGTACAGGCACTTTTGGGAAACATTGGTATTGAGATGATCTGTCAACTTGAAACCAAGAGTTTTAAACAAATATGTGCAGCATGCTAATGTTGCTAAGCAGATTTAATAGTAATTTAGCTAGTCGTCTTCTATGAGTCCTTGCTTTCACGATTGTAATGTTTTACTTGGATTGCGTTGGCCGAGTCGCGCGTGTCCATTGAGTGAGCGAGAGAGAGCGGGGCTAAGAGAGGGGTGTTGTAAAATGGTGTTGCGGCTCCTTTAAGAGAGCTCCGTGTGTGTGTGTGTGTGGGAAGAAGCTGGGAAGGAGGGAGATAAAGTGTGGAAGTGTATGCATGCGACTGGAGCAGAGAGTGTGGAAGTTCAAGTTGGAGTCTGTACACAGTGTGAGCGGTGTTACTGTCCGAAATAAAACTCCATGAAGTTCAGCTCGTGTATTTTGCTCATCAGAAATGGGACCGTGACCCCAACGTTATTTTATCTTATAACATCGGCCCTCGAATAACGAATCTCCCCTGCGTTTCTGACTACGGTCTGAAACAAAGCAGGAAAGGTTAACAGGGGGTTTATACTGTTTGGTAAAGTCTACAATGAAAGCAACGTAGGCTACCGCCAAGTAAAGCGGGAGATGTGTGTTGTTTATGCGGCCGCGTAAGCTGCAAAGCACTGCTAGACACTAGAAAGGGTGTGTCGGTTCTGCCTTTTCACACCGCGACACAGGTTTGTGGATATGAGTGTTGCGATTTCAGTTTTGAAGCGCATATTGTTACAGCCCTATTAAATTCCTATTACGACCATATAACTACATTATGCCTGATACACAGTTATATTTAGCCTACCGCGAGAGATGTGCTAGGCGTGACATGACATGCAAGCCAGCCATCAACTTGACTGCAAGCAACGCGAGCAGCGCGATACAACGCAACGTTTTGAAAGAACTTTTGTCAGATGCTGCAGTGTCTTCTTTCTGTCAGTCTTGTTGCCCTGCTATTTTAAATAAGAAATATGATGCAATAGAAGGGCATATTTAACGGATTCAGTGTAGACAGATAACACGCTTGGATCGCTACACACACGTCAAATACACAGGAATGATTATCGGCCTGTTCACATCGGCCCTATTTTGACATCGGACCGATACCGATGTGTAAAAAAATGACCATATTGGCCGATATTATATCGGCGGCCGATATATCGTGCATCACTAAAAAAGATGATAAATTATTAGATTATAGTGAGGTTTAAAACTATCTGTTTCACCTTAATTGGTATCGCAGATGTATCTTGAATCTTGAGTTTAGCCTATTTAAATCTGCAGTCTGGCATGGTGTTCACCAAAAAATGAAGGAGGAGAAAAGAGATGCCAAGGTAACTAGAAATCAGAAAGAAAATGATAAGACAAGCATGTTAAAAAAAATGCTATGAGAACATTTAGATAGTGCAAACGGAAAGAGAGAGAAAACATTGGTCACTTTTTGGACAGAAAAAGTCAGACTAAAAAAAACAAAAGAGAAAAAAAAAGAAGCCAGACTGGAAATGATGATGATGATTGATTGATTGATTGATTGATGATGCTTTTTGGCTCTATGTTCACAGATTTTTTTTTTTTTTTAATGAACGTGTCCATGAAAAGAACACAAATTTTGAAAAATAGAGGAGGCTCAGTTATGTTTTGGTGCTGCTTTGTTGCGCCCTGAATCTGGAGCGAAACGTAAAGCTCCGTGTCAAAACAGTCGCAGTACATGGGTCCTCAAAACACACAGTAAGTACCCCAGAATGGTTAAGGAACACAAAGTGGACTATTCTGAAGTGACCTTCTATGAGTCCAGCCAGAAGTTGAGTCTATCCTAACTCCCTGCTGCAACGAGCACCCTTAAAACTTGAAGCAGCAGGGGGGTATTCCATCAACCTTGCTAAAGACCAAACCTGGCTTATTTCGATAAGTCTCGCTAATTTTAGTGAGAATTCTGTTCCATTAATGAGGTTAACGCGAATCCCAGCTTGGTAACTATAGGAATTTTTGCCACAAAACTTACCTGCTCCGTAGCAGATTACTTTCAAGCTAAATTAAGCTGTGTTACAAAAAATAATATGATGTTATAGCCATCTTTCAGCATTATGAAATGCATAATGAGACAATCATGCATAATTAAAATGGCAGACATGTTGGATTTTAAGGAAGTAGCCATACATTCTGACACCGAGTCAAAAACTGGGGTGTGCGTTTAGGCTATGTGTGAAGTTTCGACTGTGTGACTAAACCTTGCACTTGCCTGGGCTCAATCCTTCCAATCCTCAATCCAGGTAAAGTTGAGTATCGTCCGCATAGCAGTGATAATCAAATTCATGGGAGCGAATGGTCTCACCCAAGGAAGTGTGTAAATAAAGAAAAGTAGGGGCCCTAATACTGATCCCTGAGGCACACCTGTGGTGAGGTCATGTGCCCTTTAAGGTAGGATTTAAACCAGTCAAGGGCTTTCCTAGACATCCCAGTTCAGATAGTGTAGAAAGGAGAATGTTATGGTTAACAGTATCGAAGGCTGCAGATAAGTCTAGTAGAATGAATACTAATGACTTAGACAACTTAGATGAGGACTTAGCTACTCTCAATGCTTCGGTCACAGACAGAAAAGCAGTTTCAGTATAATGACTCATGAAAACAGACTGCATAGGGTCTAGTAAGAGTGTATAGAAAGTGTAGTCTATAGAAAGTGTTTGTTGATCCCATGAGGGAGAGTTGTGCTGTAAACTGAAAAAGCTAGTAAATTACAAAAAAAGAAAGTGTTTGTTGGAAGTGATTGCCTCTAAAGATACTACTAAAGGTATTGTTGTCAATGCCATTTAGAACTTGTTTTATTATTTGAAATGTTCTGTTGAATGTCAAAATTGTCAAAATATTTTGCAATCAACATAAAAACAAACAATGTTGAATGATGATGAAGTGCCCTTTAGCAGAATGAAGGTGGGGGCTGTAGCGTCTCCTATTGACTGAATTGTATGTATGATTTCCCCTCTGCTGGAGAAATTGTACATTATGCTATTTCAAACTGTGGAAAAAGGTAACGATAAAGCACATGGATTTGTTTACAAGCTAGCAAAGCGGTTAGCATAAGTTCGGCAGACAATGTGGATGTTACAAGGTAAGAAACACGATTTTAAAACAAGTTTCTTGTTTCTCACTTCTCTTTCCGGGACGGTAGTCTCAATGTTGCAAGGTTGGTTTTCCGCCTGGGGACGCTAGGGGCAGCGGGAAAAGTCACCATTTTCACCGGAACAGGTCATTTAACCAACCAACATGTGGCAGTTGCAACACTGCAGATTTCTCCAATCAGAAACAAGCTAGAGTGATGACACTCATTTTGCACATGCTCAGTTGACCTCCTTTCTGCAAGATTGCCGCCAGTTTTGATCATCTCTTCTGGGAAAACCAAAAAGCAAGGTAAAAAAAAATTATGATCAGAAAATTTATGATCAGAATTTTTCTCATAGTGTCTAAACTGTTTGCAGAGAGTATTGTAAAGTTGTATCATTTAAATCAGCAGTTTCTTAGCTTTTAATAGGCATAGCTATCATGTGTCAAAGCTAATGTGCTAAGCTAGAATGGCTAGTTTTAAAATGGCTGACCCTGTGGGGATGGTTGCAACGCTATGTTGCAACTGTCCTCACATGTGTTAATTCATTAATACTGAGCAGTACAAATTAATTGTAATAATTAATACAAGGTTCTGTTACATTCTGTTGTCATTTGAAAGATTGTCATGTTTATTACTGGAAAAATGCAAATCCTGCCAAAGTTTTGTTCCCTCCCCACACTCTTCAAAGGGTCAAGATGGCCTCAAATTCGAGATGTCTCATTAAAACAGTTCTGAGTGTTTTGTTAGGTCTGTTTCTTTAATTAATGAATGAATGAATTAATTAATTAATTAATACTGAACAGTCAAAATTGAGTGTTGTTTCATCACTGTTTAAAAAAAATCAAATAAATGATAATCAAGAGTGATTTTTGTCATTTTATGCAATTTTAAGTGTTGCAACTGTCCCTCAAGACTGTTGCAACCATCACCTTGTGTGGGGGCAGTTGCAACGTTTCACTCTCTCAATTAAAATGTAATTTAGTTCAATATTATAATATTTAAACATGTTGCATAATTATACATGGATAGGGGACAGATGTGGGCTAAATAGATACAAATTTGGCCTTTCTATTGAAAACAGTCTCTGAGATATACAAGGAAAGGTAAAAAGTGGAGCAACTGTCCCCACTCTCCCCAAGGCAAGCAAGTAGCCTACAATATGGCTATAAATTATTATATAATAATAATATATATTGTGTGCAGACGCACATATAGCCTCTCCCACCGACCTTCTGGACTGTCATGGCTTTCTATTGGAATCTGACTTGAAAATTAAAAGTAATGATCTTTGATTGTTGAAAAAGCATTTTTTTGGAAACCACTAGGCCCTGCACATGAAAGCAGTATCTTATTTTTATTTGTCACTCCTAACTTTGTGTTTATTTTAAAGAAATTGATTTTACTGTAACCTATCTGTTATTGATACGTGTGCACTATGATTATGTGTGTGTATGTGCATGTCTGTATGTAGGTTACATGTAATCATACTGTATAGGCCCAATATAGAATATATCCAAGCAGCTGAAATCAGTAGCCTACAATGTCAGACATGTCAAAGCCGAGGCCTGTAGATTTAGCTTTTTTTTCTCTAGATCTTATGGTCTTCACAAGCCTTAACTAGTCCTTGTTGGACAGAATGCAAATCCAAACTTTGAGTTTCCCAACTAGAGGTTTGAAAGCACCATTTGTAGCCAATGCCTACTTAGGATCACCTGCACTTTTAGTTGCTCATCATACACCATTCAGAGTAGCCTACCTATGGGGCACTGTTTGTATTTTAGTTACTCATCATACACCATTCAGAGTAGCCTAATGGGGCACTGTTTGTATTACAATTACACATTGTTTTATTCAGCACAGTCTGTGCACATTTAACATTGCCAAAATGTAGGCTAAAGAAAACATGCACTGCAGTTTTAAACTGTCACTTTTTCATACATTTACAGACAGTAGTAATATTTGTTATAGTAATGATAAAAAATAAATAATATATAAAATAAATATAAATGGTAGCCTACATGTGAATGCATATATACAGCCTAAATGTATCTCTGATATATATAGATTTTCAAGCATTCTCCATGTTTTATTGCCACTGCAGCGCCAACAGCAGCCACAATGATCAGCTAACACAACGCTGAAGCATAATGCTTGGTTTAGCGGTTAGTACAGACCATGCAAGAGACCGGCTGCCGGGCCGAGGCATGCTGACTATCACGCACCCCGCCTCCCGTTCTACGACATGTATAAAGAGCATAAGTTGCTTAACATCAGATTTACCCGGATGTACCCGTGGGGAAACTACGTCATTGTTCACCGCCGGACGCTCGGTGGCTGAAAGGATGGATAATTTCGTGTAATATATTACATTATTAAAAGCTACAGGTAAGTGCTTGTTATCTATTTATAAGCCAATTTTGACTAAATTATTTTGCGCGGGAAGAAGGTCTGCTGTGAGCGATCCGATTTGGACAGTGCTAGAAAACCTCCGAGTCTTCCAGTGTCATGTCGGAGGCGAGTGCTTGAGCACCGGTGAATTTTAAATCTTGAGCCCCTCCTTATTGTGCCGACCTTACCAGTTCCCGTTTACCTCACTTGGAGTAAATTACGATCTGATAACGTTATTGTGTTTTTGTATATATGGTTGTGGAACAGAAATCAAATTCACTATGATCCGATCTTTTGTTTGGAACGCTAACAGCCTGGTATTGTTGCGTGCACGACGTCTGTCAACGTTCCACTTGCTCAGGCTGGATTGTTACACTGGCCGTTACCATGGCGTTTGGTGTTACCATGCGCATACACTGCCACTACAATTTATTCTGTTCTTGTTTCAAGGAAAGGTAGGCCACGTCCATCTAAACTCGCGGATTGCCTTGTAGTTCCCTGTCAACTGAATGTTTTATTACTTTATTCATACCCGAGGCCTAATTCGTTTTCTAGGGCCTCACACCTCACTTGCTAGCTATGTGGCCGTGGCAGTCGATGTGAACGTGTGTAGTTAAACCAGCTAGCCAGAAGCTAGTTATAAAGGAATACCTAGCGATAGCGTGTTTCCTGTTGTGAAATTAAGTTGGAAATTAAATGGATTAATTACATATTTGCTGTGCGTTTTTGTTGTGATGAAATCCAAATGTGCTTGTCTGCGCATCGCGAATCAGGCTTTTGATACGACTTTGTAAACAAAAACTAACATTAGCTATCAAGCTAGCCAAGACCGGGCCGCGTATCTGTTTGGGTCGCATTAGCTTGCTAGCCAGTTAGCGTTGGCTAGATAAGTTCTGTCGGCATGTTGGCTAACTTGCTAAGGCTAGGATAATTAGCCTATTTTGTAGTTTGCTAACTACTTAGCCAGTAAATTGCCTTCTGTTTTCACAGGAGGTGTAGATGTTATTGCCATAATCTAGTAAATGCGCTGCCTTATTTACGTTAACTCAAGATTATGTATTAGACTGAAGTTCAAGGTTGCATTCGCAACAGCACCGCTTTAATGGCGTTTCCCGTCAGTCACGTGTCACGCTCACTCGTTTTGAACACCGTTTGATTTGTGAGATTTAACCTTAACCGTACACTATGTACGTTGGCAAATACACTAGATTCTACCATGTCTTTTGGGCAATTCACTGATAGCCTAAAACGTGTGTAGGTGAAGCTGTGACATAAATAGTATAGTAATTTGTTTTTAAATACCGCTTTGTAGATATGACTGTAGTTGTTACTGTTGTAAGGAAATTTCTGAAAAGGAAAAGTGATTCATTCAGCACACTTGGTAATGGTAGTGCCTCATATTAGAAAAGGCCTGCTTACTTGCTACCACAGTTCCAGTGTATCGTAGACATTGTAATACAATATGCAGATTGTAAACATTGAGGGGTTGTGTCTCATGGTTACATTTGTTTGTGCATGAGAACTTTGCACAAGTAGTGATATATCTATGTTTTATGCATATGAGGACCCTTATCGCAAAATGAATATTGATTGTACAAATAGTTTGTGCTTCAGTCAGTTAATTTTTTTTTTTTTTCAACTATACTGTACTTGGCAGATGTGTATGATCTTAGATGTTGCCAGTGTTAAGAAGCTAATATTTTTGTGCGCTCACGATTTCACCCCTAACAGAAATGAACAATGACCATAGTTGACAAACCATTAGAGAAATCTGACCTCGAGTCAGTGCGGGGGAATCGCTCTGGCTCGCTGGCCTCCTTCTCCTCTGGGGACATGGACGGCAGCTGCTCCAGCTGGGGAGGGGGCTCATCCACGTCCGACCCCCCCAGGGCAAAGACCCCCTGCATGGGTCCCACCCCTGGAGCCACCCTGTACAGCGCCGCCGCCGCCACCACCACCAGCGCCTCCACCACCCCCCTCGCTACGGAGCGGCCTAAGGAGCAGGTGACGGCCACCAGCGGCGACGGCATCGCTCTCCCGCAGAAGGTGCTGTTCCCGGCCGAGCGTCTGAGCCTCAAGTGGAACCAGATGCACCGCATCGGAGCTGGCCTCCAGAACCTGGGCAACACCTGCTTCCTCAACTCGGCCCTGCAGTGTCTCACCTACACCACCCCCCTGGCCAACTACATGCTGTCCCGCGAGCATTCCAAGACATGTGAGCATGCGTAGGGTTACCGCCGTCGTCTCATCGGTCTTCTGGCACAAGGCCTGTCTGAACCAGTGCATAACTGCCCGTGTTTTTCTTCTCCGCAGGTCATGAACCTGGGTTTTGCATGATGTGCACAATGCAGAACCACATCACCCAGGTGTTTGCCAACTCGGGCAACGTCATCAAACCCATCGGTGTTCTCAATGACCTGAAACGTGAGTGTCCCACCTGTTTACCTACCATGTATAATGGATGTGGTGTTACACTGAGGCTACTTTAGAAGAAGGAGGGGGGAAAAACTTCCAAACACTTTGGGCTTTGTTTACAGGGATTGCCAAGCATTTCCGCTTTGGGAGTCAGGAGGATGCCCATGAGTTCCTGCGGTACACTGTGGATGCTATGCAAAAGTCCTGCTTGCCTGGAAACAAGTAGGTTTTACATGAGATCCCTTAGCTCTTTCCATAGAACCACTGTGTTTCCTTGTTTTGTTACACAAACTTTTGAGCGAAGGCCTGTTTCTACAGTAACATTAAGTCACATGACTTGACCAGAGGAATTGATGATGCACAGGCTATCAGCAGTGATTTGCATGCTCTCATTGTTTGCCATTTCCTGTTCAATAGATTGGACCGGCAAACGCAGGCGACCACTCTCATCCATCAGATCTTTGGAGGGTATTTGAGGTCTAGAGGTAGGTGTTTGCATAAGAGGAAGTCTTTTGCCAGTGTCGCACATACCCTCAGTCTAAAATCACTGTAATTAACAGTAACAAAAAAAGATTGACAAAAAAATTATTTCTGTATTTTTATTGACAGTAAAATGCCTAAACTGCAAAGCAGTGTCTGATACATTTGACCCATACCTGGATGTTGCTTTGGACATTAAGGTAAGATTTGATCAATTTAATTATTATTTTATATATTTATAAATTATATAATTTTTCAAATATGTGAATTGAGTAAGATTTGGTTAAGCACTGATCCTCATGAGTGGTGACAATGTACAATTGCTTTTTTATGTTTTTTTAAACCCAGACTGCCCCGACCATTACTAAGGCTCTGGAGCAGTTTGTCAAGCCGGAGCAACTTGATGGAGAGAACGCCTACAAGTGTACCAAGTAAGTTATGACCTTTTGAATCTGACCATTAAATCACTGCAGTGATTTGACACTCTTAAGAGTTTACTAGAATTCTTTCTGACTTGGCTTGTTCTGATTGGATTGCAGATGTAAGAAAATGGTCCCAGCCTCCAAGAGATTCACCCTCCACCGCAGCTCTAACGTGCTGACCATTTCACTCAAGCGGTTTGCCAACTACAACGGCGGCAAGATCGCCAAGGTCAGTGTCATTCTCTCAGCCTCGCACCACCATTGTGCTAGTCCTCTGGGAACCTCAACCGGTAGCTCATTAAAGGCCTCTCCCCTACACAGGATGTGAGGTATGCGGAGTACCTCGATCTGCGGCCCTACATGTCCCAGCCTCATGGCGATCCGCTGATCTACAACCTGTATGCCGTACTCGTCCACTCTGGCTTTAGCTGCCACGCCGGCCACTACTACTGCTACGTAAAGGTAAGGCCATCCATGCCGCGGGCCTCCGGGAAGACCCAGGTGTGCCTACTCTATGAAGTCCTCAGCAGTGCTGATGCACCTCGGCTTATTTTGTTGGTGTCTTTGTTTTTAGGGTAGTAACGGGCAGTGGTACCAGATGAACGACTCGTCGGTGTCTGTCAGTGATATCCGTTCGGTTCTTAACCAGCAGGCCTACGTCCTCTTCTACATCAGGTTTGTGCTCACCCTCCTTAGACCGATTTCCTTTTTAGCAGTGTTCTTTCGGAATCCCTCAGTAGCACCCTGGCAGTGACTGATAACGGGTTATAATGGTGACCTCTGCTTTAATCTTTCCTCATCAGGTGTCATGATGTCAAGAATGGAGGGGAGGTGTCCCCAATGATCCGCACCCCTCCCAGGCCAGTTCTGAACGTCCGGGGTCTGACGGTCAACCGACCTGCTGTGCCAGCGTCCAATGGGCCGCCACGCCTGCTCAAGGTAGGACCTCAGGACCCTGGTCCTGTAGACCTATACTGACATAGTTAGTTCCATCAAGGTTAAAATACGCACTGTATGCTTGAATGGAAGCAGGATGTATGGCTAGTTGTCTTTGAGAGGGGCACTCTAACGCTGGACTGTTCCTCTTTCCCTCTGATTGGTCCTCAGGTTAATGGGCGGGCGTACCACAGTGGCTTCAGGTACGGCAGTAGCGCCGGCAGCGGCAGCAGCAGCAGCAGCAGCACTTTGACCAAAACTGGGTCAGGCTTGTCCTCTGCTTCCTCGTCTGCATCCTCCTCCTCCTCCTCCTCCTCTTCCTCCTCCTCCTCCTCCTCCACCCATGCCTCCCATGCACCCAGGCCCACGGAGATCGCCGACCCAGACAAGAGGCAGAAATTGTCCTTCCTCATCGGCCAGGGCAAGAGTGTCCGGCCGGGCCTGTCCCAGCCGGGCTCCTTGTCCACCTCCGGCTTATCCCACACTCAGCCCTCGTCCAGTGCTGCTGCCTCCTCGTCATCCTCCTCCTCCTTCTCCACCTTGCACTCTACCTCAGACCCCTCCCCCTCCTCCTCTGGCTCCAAGCTCAACGGCGCCCCCTACAGCAGCAGTTGCAGTAGTAGCGGCAGCAGCAGCGCCACTGCTGCCTCTGCCCTGCTTGTGCCCTACGGTGAGGAGTCCTCCGAGGAGTCGGACCAGGAGAGCAATAGCGGGTTCCGGCAGAACGGTCAGAATGGTCAGAATGGTGAGGAGCACGGCGCTGTCAAGCCTACCAACGGGAAGAGGAACGGACATAGCATGTCGCCGCCGGCTAAAAGGCACACCAGCGATCCCATGGCTAGCCAACCCAAGACCAATGGTTCTTCCAATGGCTATGCCAATGGCCACGATGACCTCAAGCCCAGCCAGAATGGTCACAAAGGCCACCACAAGGTCAATGGTGTGAAGGTGTGTAACACAATGATGTGTGCATACTTCTAAGAGATGTTGTTGCCTTTGATGTACATAATGTGACATCATTTTAATACAGTTTAAAGCTTCACTGTTGTGTGATTTTGTGCCTCTAATAAGTGATCTGTCATGCAGGTTAATGGGAATGGTCATGTGACCTCTCCCAACTCCTTTCATGGCCGGGAAGCTGAGTTCAGGGCCAATCCAGGCCTTAGCAAGCCAAGGTGAGCCCCCCACACACACACACACACACACACACACACATGTTGGGTGACACACTAGTTCGTAATCTGTAAGAAGATACACATATGATAAATGGTAAACTTAAACAATAGTAAAAGAAATCCACAATTTGTTTATCAGTTTGAAAATAGTGCAGAGAAAGCCTAGCAGGCCGTGATAGTCCCACTCTGTGTAAAAAGAAGTGTTATCTATGTGAGAGGCGAGTACTTGAAGTATGAGACTGATATTTCTTTGTCCCTGCGCAGCTCCAGCAAAACCCCTGATGCCTGTGCTGGCATGAGTGTGCCTTCTGTTGGCAAGAATGGCCATGAGTCCCCACCTCACACCTCTGGTAGCCTGCGGGACTCAGGCGAGGCTAGTGCCTCCTCCCAGCTGGACGGCTCCTCTGTCCTTTTGCCGCCAGCCCGTGAGGCGCCAGCCGAGACGCGGGCCAAGCTGCCCGAGGTGTGTGCGGACAGCCTCCCGAACTCCAAGGAGCAGACGCCGCAGGCCTTTGAGGTGAAGCACGTGACTCATAACGGTTCGGGAGATTGCCCCTCGGACTCTCAGGCAAGGGGTCCCACCGGTGAGCGCGTGCACGTGAACGGACTCAACGGGCGGCCAGAGGCGGGCGATGCCGGGACTACTAAGCACACCGGCCGAGATGAACGGGAGCGCGACTGGAGCCGGCAAGCACGCCCGTCCGACTACTCCTCTAAGGACCGCGAGAGGGATCGGGACCGTGACCCGCACCGCCGCTATTATGACCACAACGGTGGCAGCGACCGGGGAAGGGACCGGTACGGCAACGGCTACGGTCACCGCGGTGACAGGGAGTTCCGTCCTCCCCGCCCGCGCTCTGGCAGCCGAGAACGCTACCCCCGCGACTCGGATCGCCACCGGGAACGCCACAGGTACTACCACCACCGTGACCACAACCGGGACTATTACCGTCACCGATCCAGAGGCGAGCGCGATCGTGACCGGCGACCTGTCGTCGGGGAGTATAACCACCACCGAGGGTCTGGACACAGGGAGGACGGCCCCAGCCGCTGGGCAGGCGAGGAGCCTGGGGCCTGGGCCTCGCGACCGCACCACAGCGAGGACGAGGAAACGTCCAGCAGGGCCAAACCGTCCACCTACTGCTCCTCCTCTGCCTCTAGTGGGCACACGGACAGGAAACGCAGCCTGAAGGATGACCACTCAGAGGAGCGGCAGGTCAAGAAACACAAGAAGTCCAAGAAGAAAAAGAAGAGCAAAGACAAGGACAAGCATAGGTGTGTCTCCTCACTAATTAAGAAGATGTCTTATATTTGACAACTTTGCAACTTTTACTCATACTTAAACTACAGGCAAAAGTCAAAATGACACCATTTGGCAATACTCATTAGTGGTTGATGCATGTATTGGATGTACATTTTTCCATGTGTCCCCTCTTTCCACAGGGGTTCAGATCTGGACTCCCCCGAGCGGCCCAGCGACCGCACCTCTGTGAGACACAAGAAGAAGAAGAAGAAGAAGAAAAAGAAGAGGAGGCACGAGGACGAGCGCAGCCACCGCAGCTCCAGCGCCGAGGAATGTTCCGGCCGCAAGCGTCACAGCCACGACCGTGACCCGTCGCTGCAGGACGCCAAGCGTGCCCGCCTCGACAACCACTCTGCCTACGCCCCCGGCGCCAAACACCGCCAGCTGAATGGCCACATAGGTTGGAAATGTGTTTACATTTACAATGCGTACATGCAGATCTCATTCACATGCAACACTATGTACTATTATCAGAACCCCAAGAATTTTACTTTACTGCAAGAATGATGAGATGTTGCATCGGTATAATCTTGTTCTGCAATGTTTTCTACAATGGATGTGCACAGCACATGTAAATATCATATACAGTTTGGAATTTCCAGTTCAGTTGGTCTGATGATTTAACACTTGCTTTAACACTTATGCTTGTGTTTTTGCCCATTCACAGGTAATGGTTACTCCTCCGGCTCTTCCCAGGAAGGCTACAGCACCCAGGGAGTCTCTAGGGAGGCTAAATACAGTAAGTGTTTAAGTCCAGATGGATAAATACTGCGTAGCTACAGTAAGTGTTTAAGTCTTGATGGAACACACTGGCAGGATTAGGTGTCCTGAAAGGCGTTTGTAACGCATGTTTGTTTTTGCCCCTAGTGATGGCATCTGGTCGGCTGTCGAGTCCTGTGCGTGTTGGATCAAGTGAGGACAAGAGAAGGGGCTCCGGGATGACCACAGCTGATGTGAGTTGCTGAGTGTCCAGATCAAATTTTCATCCCCATGTGTGCTAGAATACCGTAATCCCACAGTATCTGAAAGAGGACGCACTGTTTGGAATGACTGCACTATGCAATGTATATTTCTGACCATGCATTGAATGTCGGGATAAATCAGTGATTGATATCTACTTGACCTGTTAGCTGGTGAATTGCAGTTAATTAGGTTGTTACAGGATCAGGGTCAAATATACTCACTGCTGTTCCTCTTTCTAACAGGTCAATGGGCTTGTGGTTTAGAAGACTCCTTTATTGTCTCTTGATGCCCAGGTGAAGTGGCTTTGCTTCTAGCATCCTTGTGTTTCAGTGATGACTACCAGGTCTTTTTAATTAATACTTAATTGAAGTCTGCTCTTTTCTTTCAGATATGGAAAACTGTCAAAAATAAGCTTTTGAAAAATTGAAAGAAATCTACAGCAAAAGAATGAGATTCTTCTAGTTGAACCTGGTGCTTTAAATCATTGATGATACTGTATTTTTAACCACACAAAAAGTGCTTTTGTGTGGCTTTTAAAAACTTTTTTTAATGGACCGGATGGGATTTTTCTTTTCTTTTTATTTAAGTTCACTCTTCAGCTGTGAACTCTAACTCAATGGAAGTTTAGAATTTAGAGTTAATATATACATTCAAAAAAGGACAAAAGCCTGGAGCTTGAACATCTTACTTGCTGCTCAGTCACAGACTCAGGACACAACTTTCTCAAGGCGAGTAGCTAATTCCCTCTGAGGATGTATCTCTCGCCCACAACCTCCGACCCCCCCCTTCTCTTTGGGATTTGGGAATGAACCAGACCACCACGTCACCCAGGAGAAGAGGAACTTTGTTAAAAGTGTCTCCTGGCTTCTGATGTCACTGTACTCACATATCTGTACTGGAGCATCCGGTGGGAGTGGACTCGACCTATGCTACACGGGCACTTAACCACACCGTTCACCTGGACACACTTGAGGAAGTTTGCAGTGCCGCCGCTCTGCTCGGCACGACACCCATAACGGTCCTCCATTTACTGGGAACTTCTTTCTTTCTTTCTTTCTTTCTTTCTTTCTTTCTTTCTTTCTTTCTTTCTTTTCTTTATTATTAATAAAGAATATCATGCATCTTTAATGGCAATGTAATTTTAAGTTGTTTTTAAAGAAAAGTTCAGTTCATTCTGTTATGGAAAAATAATACTGTGAACTTATTTTTTTTAACTGTACTATCAGTTATTTGTATACATACAGTCCTGTATCAGGAACAAGACACTTTCCTTTTTTTTTTTTTTTCCCTTTTTCTTTTTTTTCATTTTGTAGTGAAGCTCATAATTTTAGACCATGTTCGATGGACATCCGGTTTTGTTTTGTTGTGTGTATGTGTCAATTCAAAAAGTGGAATGGATATGTCAAAGCCCATGTTTTACTGTAGCATGTTAAATTAAGTTTATACATTGTACAGTTCTATAGAGGGTGGGGGGAAAGCCTTAAACGCATTTGTTAATGTTGGAAATGGTAAGTTTCTTTTTCTCTCACTGTTTACATGATTTTCTTTTTGTTTGGAGTGAATGCTGATGATGGTTGGACATGTTTGATGTGTGAGGGGAGAATGTTTGGCTTTGTACAGAATGTGGGCTCCCTTCTCCCCTTTTTGTTTAAAAAAACAAACAAAAAAATTATTTCGATAAATGTGACTTTTGCAAATTTATTGAACGTTGAGTTGGAGCACTTGGGGTTTGGGGAGGGATCTGACAGTGTTGGAACTTGGAAGTAAACATGACCGAATACTTTGAAAGTCCTAGAGCTATTCATTTAAATATAGGTTGGGTAAGGCGGTTATTGAAGTTCAGTCAGACAACAATATTCAGAACATGTCTAGTTTTGCCACATGACCCAGCCCTTTTTTTTTTTTGGTGAGTCACTGATTACCGACAAGACCTTGCTTCAAATTCAATTTCCACAACATCCCTTTGCTGTTGATCTGACCTCAGTATTCCAGTCTTTAGGTTTGTATATAAAACATTTAACACTTATTGTACTGTGGGAATCCTCACCACTATTCTCGATCTTACAGATCTTACATGGCAGTGGCTCTAAAATGTTTTGTCTGCCGATCCCTTTCTCTCCAACCGGCAACATTTAGTTTCACTTTATACTTTGGATACGCCCACCAGTTTAGGAAGCACTATTATATGGGGCCTGAAAATATGCTTTCGCTTAAAGAACATATAGAAAGTATACAATACTGTACTAGCTTTAATATATGAAATCACAGCAACAAAGAAACGGTTATTGATGTATCGCCCAGTATTCAGAGCCATTCATTTAAAACAGTCAATACAAATGTTAAAACTATAACTTTACATGCTACAAAAAAACAATGAGGTAAAGGAGCATAGTCTTTACATTATGTACACATAACTTACAACTTTTAATGATGTCAAATAAATACAGGTTCTTAGGAAAACATGTCATGGTAGATCAATACACAAGTAACTGAGGAGCTCTACACAAAAAAGAACACTGGAGCATTCATTCACTATGGTAATTTTACAACTTGAAACAAAACAGATATGACTTATACTAAAAAGCTTATATTTAACAGCATCCCAGCTATCAGACCAGCTGATTCAGTTGGACACACTTTGAGATTTTTTTTATCACACCTTTACCTCAGTAAAGGACAGGAATGAACATGAAATGGACACAATAAACCTTGAGTACTACTTAAGAAGGAGATAATGTAGCAATTTGGGTAAGTCTTTCAAAATAAAGATTTAAACCAAACAAAAACAATCTCTTTTGCTACTGCTTAACATACAGTAGAACCTAAGGTAGCATGAGATATTATGATGGTGTTTTTACAACAGAGGGCCAGTAGGGGGCATCCTGGTTGCAAGTGCCCCAATAGTGCCCTGAGTACTGCATCTTAACTGCTACCTTCATGTTCAGGTTCAACTGGGAGCACACCAACACTGGCACACTCCCATACACAAAACACTAAACTCATTGCAGTTTGGCTCACTGAAATCACAGTGTGTAATTGCCATGCACTGATGTCTTCTCTAAGCTGGAGGTTTCTCCATACATAATAGCAGAGCATTATTCCAACATGACAAACCCCACAACACAGCTCTGATGAATACATCAACGGACATCTCCACGCTTGATTGTCTAGTCTATCGTCCCATGCTGATCCCCTTGAACTCCGCTGGCTCTCGCCCACCCACCCCCCACCCCTAGCCTCTGCGAAGTGGCCTGACTCAACCACCCCCAACGGAGAGAGTGAGTGGACTGGTCGTTCTCTCTGACCCGCAGGAACGCTGGCCCTCCGGTCAGTCTCACTTCTTGTTGGCCACCCGTCGTTTCCTGCTGGCCAGCATGTCGTAGAAGGGGTCCCTGCTGATGCTTGCTCTGCGAGAGGGAGAGAGGAGAGAGGGCCATCAGCAGGAGGCCATGACAAAACACCCTCATCACTCAGCCATGTCTTAGCTATTGCTCAAATGCCCTTTACCAGGACCTTTTCCAAATGAGCAGATACATGCTCACTAGCATACACTGGAGGTAGGTGGACAGTGGACTGGTACAGCAGTGGAGTGAAGTCCTGACACACTACAAACATTTAGCATCATTCTGGTAATAACTTTAGACAGTACCGGTAAGTGAAAATGATGTAAGACATAGCTTTGTTAGTTTTTTTGTAATTAAACTGTGAACATGTGTCTGAGCCAGTCACATAAATAACAACACACATTTGTTTTTATCATCTAGTCGAAAGACGTCCTAAAATAATATTTAATCATTTCAATTTAAAGTGATTTAAAAAGAAATACATGGATTCTTTCATTCAACCTTCACTGAAGCGTTTTCACATTTCACACAATTCACATCAAGAACTACTAACTCCCAAGAACTACTAACAATAACTATTTACTATTTACGCCCTCAGCAAACTCATGAGGGCAAGATAATGGTTTCTACAAGGCTATCTTTGCTTTAAAAACACAATCATTGGTTTGGTATGCACAACAGCTGATTCATGCCTTATGTCAATTTTAAGTACACATGCACGTACGTGTGTGTGTGTGTGTGTGTGTGTGAGTTTGTGCAATGGTTTCCAATACGCTCTTTGTGGTAAGATGGATGAGTGGGAGACAGTGGTGGGAGATCTGGGAGAAGAATCCAGTTGGTGTGTCACCGCTACTAGGCCTCAGACTGGGTGAATGTGTGTGCGGTCAGAGGCTGGCTGGAGGGGGACCTTGGGGGACTGAGGGAGGGGACTTCACACTGTATATATGTGTGTGTGTGTGTGTGTGTGTGTGTGTGTGGAGGGGCGTGAGTAATGGCCCAGAATTTCCGGCAGTCGCCCAGGACGTGCTGAGCCAGCCGTTCGCGCCACAAACAGACGGCGCTGACCACAGGGGCGACAGCCACCTCCCCAGCGCTCCAGTCAGGGGACCGGCGTCTGTCCCAGCGCTAATGAGACGTGCACGCGGCCGACTCTCTCTCTCTCTCTCTCTCTCTTTCTCTCTCTCTCTCTCTCTCTCTCCAGCGCTCCGCATCACACCAGACAAAACCATCCGTCTGCATATCAGCATTTCAAAGACACTCTCATCTCGCTCCACCTTTCATTCATCCAACGCTGTGCTGCAATACTACTACGACCACTACACTACACAACAACTACAGTCAATGCTGTTTCATAACGACGACTAGTGAGTTCATGGAGCATTAATAGCAGAAGGACATGGCCAAGGCGGTGTTCTTCATCCTTGGGCATTTGGAGGAGAAAGTGCCCTGGCCATGACTGTTTTTAGTCGACAGAGGAAGGTGGTGGCAGGCAGCTGAAGCAGTGCATGGGCTGAGAGTGTTCCTGGCTTGTGTGTAATCAGTGGAGTTGTTATCCTCAGGAAACCCATTTGGCCTCCAGAGAGCCAGACCTCCCCAGTCTTATCACTCACCCCCCAACTGTGAGAAAAAGATCTTGGAGTCACACGATCACACCCCAGTGCATCGCTGACTTCCGAGTCACAGGACTCCAGAGTTAAATGTTGGGAGTTACCAAAATACAATTCAGACCATTATTCACACAGCACAGAACCCCCTAAGGGGCTACCATGTATCCTGACAAACGCTCTCCACGTTTAGACCATGAAACCGTCCCTCGCGGCGTGTCTGGTGCTTCAGCAACACTAAAATGGGCAGAAAGAGCCACTGACAAGTTTCCAAGTGAGTGGAAATGTAATGCTTAATTTTGGCATTGTGTTTCTCTGATACGGCGGCCATGCAAATTCAATGAGCCCTAAAGAGGAATATCATTAACACTGTGGACGCACTGTTGGTTCCGCAACACATTTATAGCACGACAGTAGCAAGTCGTTGGCTTGAAATAGACACTTTCAAATCATGTTATGTCAAAAGTACAGTAGAGAGCATGAAAGCTCTCTTAAAATTATTCACAGTCGTGGACTTACTTGATGGATTTAATCCACTCCTCCTTCTCTTCAGTGGTTGGGGCTGATATCCTGTAGACGACATGGTTTCCCTCCACAACCCTCCCGTCAGCTTCAGTCTTGCAGGCCTTGATCACCTGGCCCTTATGGTTGGGGTTGTAGAGCTCAAAGCAATTCTGAGAACACAAAATACCATACTGAATCACAATAAAAAAAATCCAAATGTTCTTTTCCAGCCTGAAAACACAGATGCCTGCTTTGTCATGGTAGTATATGAAATGTGTTCTTTGTTAGCATTTTAAGTTTTTTCTGTCTTTTAAAACAGTGAAGTGAAAGAAGTTAACTTCATGTAATGAGGTAAACATCGACATCTCACCGGTTTCCTGGGTTCGTCGACCTCCCTGATGCTGAGGTTCTCCAGAGGAATAATCCCTCGGGGCTCCTTGTCCTGCGGAAATATTACCAGAAATATTCTGTAATCCCCCTTCAAAATCCGTGTCTTTATCATTCTTAATATAAAAATGATTAATGCCTCGACTTATTTTCGCAATATGTTTCCTGAAACAACATTGGGGAGGGCTTATGGAGGACTGTGCTTAAGAAAATGCAAACCAATCGCAATCGCAATGTGGAGCAGCTATTGTGTCTCCAGGACCGCATTACAAGCGCAGCGTTGCGGGGGATGAGAGCGGCATTATTCCCTGGGCGTCTCGGCTTAATGAGGAGGACCCAGCGGGGAAGTGATTGCCCAGGGACCCAGATCTGAGGGCTCCTTTGGGGGGGGGGCATGGCGGTGTGTTTGAAGTGGCCACATGTTCCATGTGACGGGTGAGACCCTCGCCAGATGTTTCTCCGGTATTCTGGTCATTTTGGGATGTGAGGGCAAACTCTGCATGGGGGGTACTGTCTGCTACAGCTTAGATTTCACTGATAGACAAAGAGCCTTTTTAAATAGATAAAAACCCTCTCACTATTTGTCTCTCTGTTTTTCTCCCTCCTCCCTCCCCACCTGAAGTGAAATGATGAAATGTTTCCCCAACCCAGCCGAGAGAAGCTGATGTCTGCCGTTACTTACAGTGGTGTACTCAAAGTAATACAGGCAGTTGTCGGTCAGGATGAACCACCTCCTCTTCCACGTCTTCACTCGCCCTCCTGCATGGGAGACAGGACATGAATTATAAATGACCCGTAAACTACACAGAATGGTGGAATAACTAAGCTACAGAAAAGTGCTGTGACGGGCAAGAAATGGAAGGACAACACACAGTGGCTGAGGTCATTCTCCTCCTTCAAAAACAGACAGTCCCAAGATGGTCCCAAGGCTGATTCGCTTGAGATTGCAATGATATGGCTGGCATGTCAATCAACATCAAAGCTGAGAGACAGCTGTCATGATACCTAATTAAATACTGACACCTCCATAAAATCCTGAAATGCATCTGAAGCTGCATATCATTTACTAATAGAAAACTATCTTGGTGGTATACTGTTCAAAATGCATAACCATCAACATAAAGGTAACGTATCCATAAAAAATTGTCTTAAGAAATCTTTAAAGGATGAATATATTTGTAATGTTGATTCAGGTTAAACTTTCAATGAGTGAATGTAATACACAATAATATAGACAACTCAGTTGACTGCAGTGCCATACTTAATGATGACACATTTTGAAGAACACATGGAAAAATATGTGGAAGTTAAACACGATGCAGGTTCATTTAACTATACCAGTGCAGTGCCACCTGAGTCATAGAGTGCACACTGCTCACACACTAAATAACCAGTAGGAAACCTGCATTCAAATGTGTCAATGACCTGGAATGGGCATCGGACGGCCTGGGGGTAACATTTTATTAGCCGTATGTCTTAAATGACCTGGAAAAGCTGGAAAATGTCTCATTACAATGTTTCACGAGAGTCGTAATGGTATAGTTGTGCTGTCTCAATCAGGACTGGAATGGACACATGGAGAGAGAGAGAGAGAGAGAGAGAAGAGAAGTGGAGGAAGAGGGGGAGAGAAAGAGGAAAAGCAGCATTAAACTAAATTAGTTGGCACAGTATGGAGCCTGGCAGAGAGAGGGGTGCCCCCTGAGAGAGATGGAGTGAGAGGGAGAGAGGGAGAGAAAGAGGGAGGGAGATGGAGGAGATGGAGAGAGATAGAGAGAGAGAGAGACATCAGCGGGAGAGGAGGGAATGTGGCACAGCCTCGGAGTGCCGCGAGGGAAGCCGCCTGCCAGCTCCGATCACAGCGGGGGGTGTACAGTAAACTGCACCAGATCAGTTTTTATACGCGGAGGAAAACAGGCCCTGTTTTTAGCTTCTGATACAGCTCGCAGGGAAGTCTTTCAGAGAGAGGGGGGGGGGGGGGGGGAGTGAGTGAGTGATGATGATCATGTAGAAATCTAATCTGTGTGAAAGGGTGCATGTTGATGTTGCAGCTACTGATCCTCAGAAGAGTGTGTTTTCCCCAAACACACATCACTGGCCCAAATAATGGCTGATTCTGGGCCGATTCCGGGCCAAATCCGGCCCTCGTCCCGCCCAGATCCTTTGGATCAAGGCCAAGTCTGTTCCAATAGTCTGCTGCTATAGCCTACTGGGGAGTATGAAAGAAAGTGTCTACCTGTGTTTTTAGTTTGTCTTAGTGTATGTTTTACGTAGGTGTTCTGATTTCTGTTATCAGTTAATGTATTATGTTCTGTATCTGTAGTTGTTGTAATGTCTTATACTACATGTATTAACTGCTTTGGCAATACAAGTGCCCATATGTCATGCCAATAAATCAACTTCTGAATTTGAATTTGAATTTGAAGGTGTGAAGCAAACTTTGGGGGCCTTCTGCTAAGCTTTTTAATGGGGCTGAGAATTCTAAACATGAAGGAAATACTGTGTTGGCTAAAAACTAAAATAGGGCACAGTGGAACCATTCACCATAAAAGACAAAAAAAAAAAATCCCTTATTCTTTCTTACTGCCCCAGAACATGACAGAAGCCCACCATCCATGTGAATTCACAGAGAGATAACCTGATGCCCCAGCTATGATAACTCAGTTCTCCTAACACTTGCAAGAAACAATCATTTAGTGGAAGTCAGACAAGCAAAGCTGTGTTTTTCTTTTCAATAGCCAGCTGATGTACTGATAACATGACTGCAAAGAGTGAGATATATTGTAGCTTCAGGGTCTCGTACACTAGTTTAGCGAAACAGTGGCGCCACCCAATCAAGTAACTGAAGAAGGAGGCGGTCAAAAGGAGGACATGGAGATAGCAGGAAGGAACATTTCAATCCAAACAATCCTGCAGAAAAATGGAGACAAGACAATGGGCAGCAAGGAGAAAATGCAGCTTCAGAGAGGGGTGTGGGGGTGTGGAGTGTGGGGGCGTGGGGTGTGGAGTGTGGAGTGTGGGGGCGTGGGGTGTGGAGTGTGGGGTGTGGAGTGTGGAGTGTGGGGGTGTGGGGTGTGGGGGCGTGGGGTGTGGAGTGTGGGGGTGTGGGGTGGGCGAGGCAAGGAAAAGAAAGGACAGGGCAATGTCACAGCACAGCTCAGCACAGCACAGCTCGGACATACAGATGTCCTGGCTACTCAAGGGACAGAAACATAATCCACTTGGTGAGAGGGGTTGACGAGAATGAGCCCAGCTCATCAAGTTTTTACTGACCCAGCTTTAGAAGCCAGCCTTCTCGGTCCGGGTTGAAGAATGTATGCGTCAGGTCGTTGCCATCGTCCTCGGGAATTTTGAAGGGCTCGTTTTTTATGCTTTCATATAAATTCTGTAGAAAGAAATACACACGCAAGGTATTTAGTAACCTGCACAATGAAGAGTGGCTGTGTAAAAAGGTGGCGGTGTAAAAAAGTCTATTTCAGTTTGTTCAGGATTAGGCACCCAGGTCTTAATTTATTTTTAGGAGTTGAGGAAGTTGTTCCATTTAAAAAAAAAAAAAGTATTTAGTGAGAAATATCTTTAAACACTTTCATTTTTCCACCTTCTACTGCAGTTTGTTATCTTTGACATGGCAGAGAAGGAGCATCTGGGACCAGTAAATAGCCTCTACCACACACTGTGCTATGCACACTGACAGCAGCTAACATGCTGACAACACTCACAACCCTCTATAATTAACAAACACATCTTGTCTGTGACTTTCCATAGTGCGGATTCAGGGCACATCCAGTGGGAGCAGTATTAAGCATGCTTTCTTGCAGAATATGCTGGTGAAGTGAAATGTCGTCTGTTACTGTTTTCCTACTGCTGAGGGCAAACAAAACAAGTAAAAACTCTGCTGTGGGTGAACCATTATCACCACAGTGTCATTGTTCCTATGTCTCTTCCTTTGCTTCCGGAGTTAAAAAGCAAAAACATTTGGGCAGGCCTATCCCATTTGCAACTGATGTACTGTGGTCTGTTATATCTACATAAATTGTATCTGCAATTGATGTACTGTATACTGTCATATGTAAATAAGTTATGTATATTTATATATATTGAAATAATATTTAATTCTTTTTACAGTAGAATCATGGACATTATCAGTCATGTATAACAAATGTTTCTGGAAAGAATGTGCCTATATAGGTTCTGTTTATTTGTCCTCGCCAAAACTGAGGTATTAGAACCCTTCAATGACTGAAAACCCATTTTGAAGACCCTTATAAGAGTGTGAGAATGGCTCTAGTGTTCTAGTGCGTGGCCTGGAGCAGAGGGACCCCTCACCCTGAGCAGCTCCTCGGGCAGGTCTCCTCCCTCGTTGATCCCTCGGTTCATGGAGATGAACCTCTCCACTGGCGGCTTGTCCCTCACGTTGGGGTTGTGCAGGCTGGTGTTCAGCATGATGATGGCGAAGGAGAGCACGTAGCAGGTGTCTGTGGAGGAGACCAGGGGTCACTTTCAACCCTGCATGTGTCTGGCCAGCTCTGTTGTGTCACAGGTGTGCAGCCAAAACATACTGTACTCCCGCCTATCTAGGTCAGAGGTCAATATTCACTTATGAGTGTTTGAGTATGTATGAGTGAACATATCTTTTTAGCACTAAAGCTTGTGCTGCTGCAGAACTAAATGCAGGTTTACAAAGCAATGAATAGTTGATTCAACACCATTCATTCATTCATTCATTCATTCATTCATTCATTCATTCAACACCACTGACGTATGCTTTTCATTAGTGTTGAGTTTAGTGGACGTTGTTTGGACAACACTGAGCTCACATTGTGCAGTGACGCAGCTCTGCACGCTACAAAGGGATAGTCATATTCTCCCTCCCCAGCACTGCTGAGTCTCTTTAAAGAGAAAGCGAAACTCCTCCTGAGAGTTGCTCCGCTGCCATTCCGTGACTCACACATGCACTGTTTATGAATCCGTGACCATTGGAGCTCTTTGTGAGGAAACACTATTAAAAAAAGGAGCGGGCGCTCATGAATATTAACGCTCTGACGCACAGCAGATTCTGTGTGTGAATAAATCACTATCGTGCGCGCGCTCCAAACTCAGCCCCCTACTATAGACTGAGTTGTATTGCAGAGAGTCCCCCACTGTGACAGTACCAACACAATGGCACAGTAGGCTGCGCATATTATGCTATCTTCTGGCATGTCATACAGGATTCTGCAATCCCCCAAAACACATTGTTATTCAGATCCTGAGGCTGTGTTTCTTTTTCCATGTAATATACATTGCAACACTATAGGGGATTGGTGATGGTGCAATTTTAAAGTATACTGCAAAGCAATTATGTTGAAATTTCCACTATATTCTACGAGGCAATCTTGCAACGCATGCCTTGCATTGTTTTTGGGTCAAGCCAATGATACTAGAAATGATGTATGTTTCCTCTATGAAGCTCTAAGTTTTATGATTTTACATAACATTCTGCAATACAACGGCATTATGAGCTTGCCTGTGGTAATGAAAAAAAGTTTTTTATAATGAGGTTTTAATGTTGGGCAACGAATCCCCCCTTTCTCTTTCTCTCTCTCAGACACACAGCGGGGCGCATGCAGCTCCACAAAAACAGTTCCAATATTTAGGCCACAGAGTATGTGCTGCAAATGAGCATGGAGACACAATCATGCTCTTCGCCGAAATTCATTCTGTTTCTAATGATCAGACACCGCTGTAATTAAATAATAAAACAGAGTTCTGTGTAAGGCTGACCTGTTGACTGGAAGACCCCTGGGTTGCACTGGCAGTACCGGGATGCAAACGCCTCCATCATCCGGTCAATCTTCTGGGCTTCGCCGGGTAGCCTGAAGCTCCACAGAAATTGCCTAGCGTGAGGAATAGGAAGGTAAATCAGGGAGTGATTCACACACGCCCTTCCACGCGCCTCAGTTCTGACTTACCTCTGAGAGAGCAGGGGAACAGACAGATGTGAAATTGTGCATCTACACTTCTGCGTGCTAATTAAATGATCTCATCAGCAAAGAGCTTTCATGTGTGACACTTAGATCAAAAGACAGTCACTAATATGCTGAATTATATGTCTATAATCTATTGGTCTATGCTTGTTTGCTTGTGTCTGCTATATCTCTTTAATGATGTAGCAGTGTTCTTTAATGCCACTGACACCAACAAACATCCCTAAACGTAAAAAAGATAAACACCATGCAAAATACATCCCCTTAAAGGTCACAAAAAATTGACAAAATTATAAGGCATCCACAAGGATAGGGTTGTTATTTGTCTTAAAGAAAGACATGGGCGTGCAGTGCCACATAATTCAGCTGAAGGGCCTTTTCCATGCCTCAGTGTGATTGAGAAAACAAGCGCCTCACCTCAAAGCCTGCACCAGGTTCAGATCTGCAAACTCGTGGAGCTCCACGAAGGCCTGCAGAACCTTGATGTTGAAGTCATCCCTGAGGAGAAGAGGAAAGGTATTCCAATCAGGAGGAGCAAAGCAAAGCAAAGCAACGCTCAATTACCAAGGGAGCATTAAAAATAAGAAATGAAATAGCTGCACAGTTTGAGTCCGGAATGGGGAAAGCGATATTTCCACTGTGATGGATTCTGTCCTATTGGCACCTCTCAGAGTTTCAGGCATTTCTCTCTGCTGATATTGACAGGAGGAGTGGGGCACTGGCCAGAGAAAAATCTGGATCCAATCTTAAAAAGCCACGGCTTCAAAAACACATTTCTGCTCGATCCAGTTGACGTTTGGAAAGATCCTGGCAACCATCAATCAAAAGATTTAAATCTCGAGAGGGCCAAAACCCAGGCCACTTCAGATGAGACAGCACTCTGGAGCCATTAACTGTGGCCAGGCTCTGATAACACTGATAACACTGTAATCCAATTTGACCAAGAAACAAGCGCTAGCAACATGCAGAGCACACAGATACTGGTCCCTGATAGCATGCTTACCAAGCGCCAACTAACTGGAGCAACATCTTTGAAGGCAATCTCTTGGGTTTACACTGCAGCTCTGCTACATAATGAACTGAGATCATTAATCTGGAAACTCTAGTCTTTCCCTCAAAAGACACAGCCTATGGTGACTATACTACCTATAAATACACAGTACATATAGGGTACGTAACATACATTATGCGATTAACATATCTGATAAAAGAGTGAGTCAATGGACCAATTTCCTGCAACATATGGCTGATTACACGCACTCTCCTTGAGTCACTCGCTCCGCAGCAAGCTTGTGACCATAATGAGACGTAATAATAGGTTCCCGTTTGAGTTCCTCGCATAAATACAATTAGCAGTAATTGCTAATTACACCTCTCCTCTACTTTTGCTTACAGTTGCCTGCGAGTGGGAAGGCGATGCTTTCTTTGAAGAGGCCCTCGAGTCTAGCTACAGCCCTCCGGGGAGGCCAGACTGTCAGCTGCCTGCTGCGCTCACAAAAGAACTCCTTCATTTGCTTCAATGAGTGGAGTGGAGATTATCTTCTCACTTCAGGTAAGGACAGTGATGGATCTCATTACGGATGGTTTCCTGAGATCATGGAGGATTTATTTTGGCCTCGCTATGCTTAAGAGACGTGGTCACCTTTGATTAAAAAATTCTCATAGATGAAAAGCTTATATCACTGAGGTGGCTTGATGGCATCATATCCTGATTACATTTTTAAAAATTCATGCCAGTTTTAAAGTTTGATAGAGCTTAACCATAAATCTGCTTGCAAATGTAACTTTTCTAATATGTGGGAGTATATCTGGCAGGTTAAAGGAGCGGCCTATTCCAACAAGCATTGACCACACAGCCACAAGTAACCACACACACTGCATTTTCACAAGCCAGTGTCAACTCTACCAGATGAGGATAATAACATTTTATTGCCAATGAGATACCCAGAGGGGCAATCAAAGAGATAAGACATCTATATTTCCAGACATTGGTGGCCATTCTCATCAGTAAAATGGTATATTCAATTTCCTGAACAGATGGGCTAAGATTTTAAGATTTACAGGAGTGTAATCTTAGAGCATATATCATTCATCAAGACTCAAACCAAAAAGATCTAAGACATTATCTCTGTTCTCAAGCCCCCATTTGTGCCAAATGATCTTACCTTTCGCCAAGATAATCTCCGATGACCGTTTTGTTGAGGCCTTCCCCTTTGTACAGGAACTGTGCAATGTCCTCTGGCGTATGTTGCAAAAGGTCATTTTCCAGCAGAAACTGGATGCCCTGAAAGCAACACCAGGTTATTGTCCCGTGCCACATGTCCAATGCATAAACATAAGATAGTTACCAATGTGCTCATTAATAAATGCATTTATCTAATCCCCCAGGGATCTGTTAGTTGTTGCCTAATTGGCCAAACGTAATTAATGAATGTATCATACAGCTGGTGTGCCAATGACGACTAACCTTTTTGGGATCCATGTTGAATTTCTTCCTCCCAACTGCAATCTGTTTGTTTCTCTGTGTCGTTTTGCTACAGAAAGAAGAGAAATTGAGAGCAGTCGTACTACTTTTATCTGTCTTTTAGCTATCTGTGATTAAAAAAACAAATGAACACAGAATTCTGTGATACTCACCTTTCTCCAACACATGTTAACTGCTCAATCTCAGTCATCACTTCAGAGATCTCTAACTTTAACCGCTGCAAAAGAGAGCAATTGTATTGTGTATAAAGAATATGTAATCTACAAGGTTGAATGTACAATACAGATGGTACGTTTAGCTGGGCATTCTGTTTTGTCTTTGTTGGTTTGAATATGCTAAAAGAACAGCATATCAAAGATCAGAGCAAAAACAGTCAGCATGAACAACCAAATCTGTCAGCACGCTCTGAACACCAAACCATTAATGTTCAAAGACTTTGAGGATTAAAACACAGTCAACTGTGTATTGCAACTGTTCCTCAACCTCAAACGTAAACACAGATCAAACCGCTCAACAAGGCCTGCATTCATGCAACAACAGCCAAATTTCAGCCAGTTTGTCTCCCGCTGGTAATACAAAGGAGCACAAAATAGGGAGTGTTCCATTACTCAGACAATCAACACTGGCCAAATGAGATTCCAACCACAATACCTCAATGTCATCCAGGAGCTCCTTCTTCCTGCGTCGTATGTTTGACAGCTCGTCTCTCTCCTCCACAGAGAGGTCCTCAGGTACTGCAGAAGAACACACCAACAGTAGGCATCAGACTCATACTGTATACAGTACATACTAACTCATGTATTACCTATGACACAAGTGTAGATGCAGATGGCATACTACAGTACATTCTAACATGCTACATACTATATGTCCTACATACTACATATAGTATGTTATGCTACATACTTATTTATACTGTATATCTTATATACCACCAGTGTCTAATATACAAGATCAACGGGTACACATCAAAGTAAAAACCTCTTATGAATCAGAAGACAATAGAGTTTTAATGAGTTGCGATTGTGACCAAAATGTCTTCAGAAGGAAGTAATTAGATTAGGGGAAAAAATCCATTTAGGATTATGTTTCTCTTCTCTTAAATTGAGAAACAGGAGTGCACCCTCATCTTCCAGCCGCAGGATGAAAGCAAGTGGCGCTGGTGCTGAGGCTGAGCGAACATGTGCAAATCCAGCGCTGGAAGCCAAGTCGAGAGGAAGACGCTCTGATTGCCCTAATTAATCCAGCCTATGAGCCAGCTGAGGTGTTCACTTGGAGAGAGGAAATGACATGTGCTTTTCAAAGAGCACGTTGCGGTGATTACCCAGGTTCGTACAAATTGAGCAAACAGTCTGCTCACAATCTCCGGAAACAATTACAGCTGTTCACTCAACTCGACGGTTAAAATGTAGGGTCAACAGGTTTTAGTACCATCCTTATCTAACATGTCAAATATGGGGGCAGCAGCAAGGTTATATGCATTTAGCATGCTTAGCCCACTGAATAACTGATCCTGTGTACCATGATTCTATATCATTTTTAAATGTTGTTCTTGGCATTAACTTCAAGTCTTTTATGGAACAATAACATGCTGTGGTGTTAAGGAAGACAAAGTGATGTAAGGTTTGGCTACATCAGGCACAATACAAGTACTTCCATCACTTTTTCCATGGCTGCTTTACATTCAAGTTGTCCTATTTAGAGTGTGGGTGTGTGAGTGATTGTGGAGATTGGTGACATGGAATTAACCCCCGAATCCCATCCATGATCACATCCATCAGGCTTTGTTTTAGCACATTATGTAATTGTACACCAGAACGGGGAACAGGAGCCATTTGGGAGAGGGTGAGGGGGAGTGTTTCCTCCTGTGAGGGTGTTGCTTCATGACAATGGGGTGAATGTGTGCCGCCATTATATCTGCAGCTCAGCAGAACAATAACGCAATTAACACAGTTCACCTCCGTTACCCAGTGGTGCTTATGATAAATATGTACGGTCTGATTTTATTTTACTTAAAGGAAATGGCTGGTGGTTATTTAACGACGGATATTTTTTAATTTGCTCCATAAAGTGTGATCTGTAATCTCCATTTTCCTCAGTGAGGAGAACGCCTGAGGGGGTTGCCAAACATTATATTTGGAATTTCATTGGGAAGTGCAGATTAATTATGGGAAAAGGCACCCTGGGGCCTTTTTCGTCAGGGTTTTTCCTATGAAAATAGTCAGAGAATGTGGATAATTCATTTTTAATTAATAACGTAGGCCTAACGTTTTATTTCAATTCTAAGAGTTTCACCACTGTGCAACACACTGACCTCAGCCAGTGGTGACATCCCACAGTGTGTATGCACTTAATTAAAGTGTGCCATTTAGGCTTTGAGACAGGATATTTATGGCAATAATCCGAGTGCTATACCATGCATGTACAGGAGGAGAACAGTGTGAAGAGAGATATGCCTACATGATCAGAAGAGTACAGGACTTTCAACATGTTCCCTGGAGAAAAGAGAGTGATCATTCAAACCAAGCAACAGACACGTGTCAATCTACACATCAGATGATATATGGAGCCTCAATTAAATTCTCTCTCTGATGAAGTTGTATACATGAACGGATGCACAGCACAGATGGCATGCAAATATGCATTGGCAGGATTAGACTGCATTGGCTTAACTCCACATCTGCACGAGTGCTACAACACATCTGCATCCAACATGGGGAGGAGCGCTCAGGCAAAATTAATTCAGTCAAGTGTCCAGCCAATGGAATTAGTACTGCAAATCAAGGTGTGTTTTCTTTACTTTCAGAGAGCTTGGAGTCTCGTCCACTACAAATCACATCTACATATGCTCAAATAATTGAGGAAGACTTCCAACTCCATGAGAAAATGTGACACTCTGAGTAAAATAAACAGTAAACAGTCGTTGCTGAGCTCCTGAGGATGTCAACAAAAACACTCCATGTTGGCCATGGGAGTTAGCTGAGTATCCAGGACAGTAATGGAGATTACAGAGAGAGAAGCAACACACACACACACACACACACACACACACACATACACACACACACACACACATCCATTGGGAATTCCCCCTGCTGACTGCCTCTCTGACACACCACGCCACAGGGGCTTTGGCCTCCGCTCCGAGGGCCGAGGGGCCGAGAGAGAGAGCGCGCGCGAGAGAGAGAGACACGTGCGGCGAGTCAGGGCTCCTAACAGCCTCTATAATCTACATTTTGTCCCTAATCCCCCTAACCGTATCTCACCCAGTGTGCCATGGCCCGGGATGGGCTGCCAGCTGGCTCTAATCCGCCCAGCGAATCCACAGCGATTAACCAGCGCCTCATCTTAGACTATGGCACCGGGAGAATACTCCACACACACAGATGTGGCCCAGCGTTCACCACTAACCTACTTTAGCTGTCATGATTATACTCCTAACCAGCACTTTCTGCAGAGGCAGCAGCAGCACAAACATCTTTATATTTTCAGAAATGTATTTAGGCCATATATTAATATGTTATTCACTAGGGGAAAAAAAGAGAGGGATGAGTAGAATTCCATCCCCGTATCATACAGTATCTTGAGAGTTCTGAGCAGCAAAAACTCAGCAAGGTGCCAGTATAGCTAAGAAAAGTCAAGCATGCATACGAGAATTTCAAAGAGGCCTGTTTAAAGGAAATCTGAGTCAATGTGTTCTGTATCGACGGAAGACATCAACAGCTAAATGGGATGATGTCATATAAATTATGGTGATATGGGTGGACTTGTTTCCTGGGAAAAAGGTCTGGCTGAGATCTTCAACTGAATGCCGGTGATGTCATTGGGGAGCTCTCAGACTAATGGCAATGGTACTCCATTAAGTTGTTCCTGCCTGTGACTGACCGCTCTGCCCTTGTTCAGCTTACAGAAGATGCTGACCTGCTGTTAGGTCACATAAAAGCAATGACCAAGACATTCTAATATTATCAACATGCATGCTGACACTGTACTGAACAGCATTTCTATGACACCAGCTTTCAGCACCTACAGGCCATATGTTTCCATTTAGAGAGATGATGAAATGGACACTGTTGTCCTTGGCTCTGTAGCCTTCTTTGTCCTTACATTGTAATTAACCAATGAGACAAAGGCAAAAAAAAAAAATCAAACTTCAAGACCTGATTGCAAAATGAGAGAGAACCTCCCCCCCACTCCCACCCCCTAATTTTGGAAACCCTTAAGGCTATCTTGATCCTCTTACTTCCACTAAATCTGTTTATTTATAAAACAAAAGAATTAACAAGGAGGCGGAGAGAAAACAATGGCACATCTGCACAAGCTCAGTGTAGGGAGGGACGACCAGCATCTATTAAACACATGCCACGGCACCATCGTTGAGAATGGAACATTAAACTGTCTGAAAAATATAGTCACTGGAAATACCCTCAAAATTAACTCATTCTTGCTGAAGAAATGGTAGTAATACTGAATTATAGCTGTATCCTCAGATATGAACAGTGCTTTTGTCCTTGTGGAAAATTGTGAGGGAAGATTTGCAAATTAAACACATATGGAGTGTGAGGAGGCTATTGTCTCCTCTGTCTAATTTCAAACTGCTGTTAAACCTTCATTCTGGATCGTGCTGGTGTGAACAGTATGAGCGCCTAAACGAACCAGATCCTGTCTCCCCACTGAAGACTGCGGTTCAGCCGTCTGTGACGTGGGTGTGGGGAGAACAACAACACCAACGAGACCTCACACTTCCACACCACATTAAAAGACCACAGCTGTACAGCAGGAAATTAACGTCTTTTGCAAACTCATAACCAGACCTCTCAAAAAGGTTATTATGGCTGGCGTCAAAGATAACAGGACCCCACCATCCAAAAGCACCTCTTTAATACCTTTGAAGGGGCTAATGTCACACCACAGAGTGTTTCCCACATATGCATCAGGTTATAACACATGGGCTCTCTTATGTAATAGCCACTCTGCCCTTTCTTCGGGTCAGGCCTCTGACTCTGGTCAGATAAACCCGATAGGAATGCTGGCATGCTGGGGGTCACCCACTCTGGCATTCCAGAAAGGGTTAGGGGTCCGTGGACTCGAGCTTCCCGGTGGCCAAAACCAGATCCAAGCTCTCTCTTTCTCCTTCACTGCCAGTATCACAACGCCCTCACGTGCCCCGAAGAGGCCTGGCATCGGCCAGGGAGGAGCTGTTTTGCCCGTGAGATGCCTGTGCTGCAAGAGTTTTCCATCACGGTGAAACTCAAGTCGACTGGCGGTTTGCTCTCTGTTTTGCGTCTTTCTCACTTCCCTCCTTCTCTCCAAGAGCGGGAAAACACACGCCCCACACCCATGCGCGTCCAGCCCACGTCCCAAACAGAGAGCACTTTGCCATGTACCGCCTCAGGCCGTTTTCACGGCAAAAGAAAACATCTTGGAAACACAGCCCCCCCGCCAAGTACTGCCTCAAATCAATGCCACATGCTTGTGCAGGGCCAGTAAGACTGCAGCCATTTACGAGCTCGCCTCTCCTCCAACGTGGCCACTGGCCACGTCTACTTCATATCTCAGCTGAAAAACAACCCCATGTCTAAATCAACGCTAGGCAAAATGTGCAGTGTAAATCCAAGCTTGTGAGCCTCCACTAACAGGGCAGAATGCTTCTCTAAATCTCGTGATAAGTCTAGAGATGATACATTATGGGCGGGCGTATGCGGCGGCTCGCGGTATTCTTTGCACGTGTGGCCTAATGTTTTTGATCCTTTTAAGCCGCAGATATGCCACATTTAGAAGCCAACAAACAGGGATTCTAGAGCGAGAGAGCTTATGTCTTTCAACAGGGCTAGGTGCGTAACGCTTTAGGCCTGGCAAACATCTCCAGCTCAGAGTCCTGACCTCGCATGGCATCAACACGCACGCTGCGAAAGATGATGACACCGCTGATGAGAGGATGCCCGCTGCCCAGTGCCCACAGTGCCATGCCTGGTGCCAGACAGAACCCCAGGGAGAGTGCGAGAGACCAGACGCCAGCACGCTCACAGTGTCAATAACTCTTTCCCGGAGGCTCCTCTGGGCCTCTCCCCCTTGATTACCACCCCTGTCCTACCAAAACTGTTATTACCGGGGCGCAAGGGCGCTTGAGTTCATGTTGTCAAAGCATGGAGGCAAGAGATCCTCCATGCAGAGTATGGGCGTGTGGTGCACACAGGCTGCCAACCAGTTTCCATGCACCAGTTAATGCATTAAAGACCGAGTGGAAAAGGCAGGGGAAAAAAAACACGGCACAGCATTAATGGGAAGGACAACAAGCAAATGGACTGTTTGCAGAGTGTCCATTCTGATAAGATTGTCTGGTGGACAGGGGTGGGATTTTACACACATTTTGACCCCACTGGCGTGTGTGTGGTGCAGCCACCCCCCCTCTTCCGAGGCCAACTTTTTCAGAGAATAGGAGGAAGAGGCCAACTCACATGGCTATTCCCACGGTCAAAAAAAAGAAGAAAAAAAAAAGAAAAAAGCATTGAGTGAAGGAGTCACTGTGGTTGCCGGGGATCATGATACACAGTTCACTGGCAATCGCCCACTGGATGTGAAAAGGCACATTTCTTTCCCCTGGTCCAGTGATGTCAGACACGCCTTGGCAAGACCCTGAAGCACACATGGACTGTAAACCAACGAGACCGAATCCCAAGGCAGAAAACATCCTCATGCAAACTCTTACCATTCCCAGACTGAATAGCTCTCACGTCTGTTTTCAATTTTCCACCCCAACTCCATACTGAATCTATAAATAGACCCTGATTGCAATAAACAGTAATGAGTTACAGCCCATCTCTCACAGAGGCGAATACAGCAGCTCTTTTTTTTCTACGAACCATGTGGAGCCCAAGTCAAAGCGGTGAACTGAGTGACACAGTGGTTTGGGTTGGCATGGAGCGCAGTGTGTTCCTTAAAGTATCAGCACCTCAGTGCTTTGTGTGTCACATGCATCTGATACCAGACAGAACCCATTGTTTGATATGCATCAGAAACAGCCATACTCCCTGTCTATATGTGACTGTGATAGTCCCTGTCTATACGTGACTGTGATAGTCCCTGTCTATATGGGACAACAGCATCACGACAAGCCTGCCGGCTGACTTCCTTCCTTGCTATGCAAGATCCACTCAGTCACCAGAAGCAGAAGTGCTCCTCCATCTCCTTCACCACATATGTGAGTGACACCCTGGATTGATTCGTCTCCTAGCTGGGACTGGATGCAGAACATACAAATCAGCCGGCAATCCAAACACTTTATCTCGCACGTGTTCTAATTACACCCAGTCGCATTATGACCTTCATTGTGAGTGGATGGCTGTGCGGAGACTAATGGGCTTTTTAACTGCCTTTCTGTGTGATTGATCACACAGCACCGTGGCGGGGAGGATACTCGCACCAAATCAGAGGCACGGTGTCCGTCAGATGAGCCAGTCTGTCTTGTGCAGCTTTCAAATGCTCTCCCATGCCATCCATGCTGCTTGAGATGCACTGCTGGTAGTGGGACCAGACAAACTAGATGGCATCCTGAAGCAACTGCCTCTCTTGAATAAATAGTCCCATGTTTGTGAGTACCTGTGACAATAGTGGCCCTTCTTACGTTCAAACAGTTCTACGGTTCTACCAAGTACTCCATATGTTTCCACAAAGAACTAAAAGAATGGGTTCTTGTTCTGAATAGGGCAATGTGGAAGTAAACTTTTCCAGGACTGTTCATTTCTTTATTACCAAAGTAAAAACTGTTGTGTTCAGGTCAGAATAAACCGGAAACACAGAACAGAGGACAAACACAGCCAGTAAATATCTTGTCCCTTAATTGTTTTTGTCTGTGACATGATCAGACGGCACTGTGCCCACCACCCAGTGGTCACGATGCAGCCCTGTGCAAAATCATTTCCATTTGATTAGGATCAAATCTTTCCAGTCTGATCACAAGGCCACAAGATTGTCTGCACAGACAGGCTGCCACGTGAACCACAGGACATAGCTGACTGCCCGTGCACAAAGCCAGCTCTATGGAGACTCTAAACCCTGGCCCAGACAAGAGAGGGACTCCAGTCCCACTGGTCATGCAGCAAAGATACAATCTCAGTCGGCAGCAGCCCATGCAATATTGAAGGTCTACATCCTCTCACACACTACCCCCTCCCCATAAATGCTCTCTCTTAGTACACACAGGCCCATAGCATTTAATCTGGGAGATTTCCTGACATTCCAATGCCATAAATGCAAGTATACTTCACCTTACAGCTGCTGAATCCAATCAACTCACTCAAACCAAGGCTTGAAATGGATTTGAGATAGGCTACAGTGGTTCCTTTTTCCTCTAAGTGCTGATATGTAGACTATGGTATGTGTTAGAATCGGGAAAACATTGTGCAAGGTGTATAAGTATAAGTATATAAGTATATATACTTTTTTGATCCCGTATGGGAAATTTGGTCTCTGCATTTAACCCAATCGGTGAATTAGTGAAACACACTCAGCACAGAATCAAAGGCATGTCTATAAATTATATAAAAAAGACAGTAATTTCCAAGTCATTATAGAATTGCATTACTTTACATCACTTGGTTATGTATGGAACTTCGTCTGCAAGAAGTGATGATTATTTTCTGGCGGCTACACTTAGGCTACAATAGACTACACTAAATATCTCTTTGCCCCCTGCCAGTGCCAACAGATTAACATCTTCCAGGGGTTACGCGCTGAGGTTTTCCGCGTCTACTGTAGCCTAGGCTACGACACTGAGTGATTGATTTATGCCTTTTATGTGCACTTAAATACCAGATGGATAAGCTATAAGAAGAAACTACGTTTTCCTATCATTCGTTAACTCTCATCACATCGTTGCCTATGGTTTTCTTGCCACTGGCGACCGCCACACAACACCAATTACACGCTCTCGACCGTCAAGCACAGCATGTCTTCCCTCTTCACTTCAAAGCATCGCCAACTAAGATCAAGCACTGAACTGACAAATAATGCATCGCATTGCTACACTTATTTTGGGTTATAGCCTAGCCTAAGCTGGACTGGTCTCTCCCAAGAAAGCCATAATAATAAGCAATCGCGAAGTTTGACAGCACACTCATTTAATAAGTTGCAGCCAATAGTTTAAGGTCCAAATAATTATATTTCATCTTATATAAAGGCAACTTTAGAGCTACAATCTATACATTTTATGCGGTTTAACATTTAAATCTGATAGGCCTATTACATAGGCTATAGCATCACACATTTTGCCGATGGACTGTGTCAAACTTCAATCGGAATCTGTAGACTACAGATCGTGGACTTGCCTCGCGCTGAGAAATTTCCATATTATCAGTGTAGTAACACTAACCTTGAATATGTTTGCGTATTAATAAAGGCGACACAAGAAATACATTGCATTCTTCATTCACTTTGCATGCATTCAGATCAAATAGATACTTTAGTCTATCTGCTCATTTCATACGCCAGCATGGTTTAATATGGTCAATGAATTGGCATCCTACCTCTGCTGTCTTCATCCATGTTTACACCTCCAGACATAGTGATGAAACAATCCCAGCGGCTGGTGGCGAGGGGGAAAACAACTAAAAAACGATCCTCTATTCAACAGTCGGACGGCTAGTCTATGTCAATTGTGTTGACAGTGTTTAATTTATTCATTTAATTCCACGGTTTTTCAAGTGACGAAGTGAGTATACATAGGCTACATATGACAATGTTATCACCTACAAACTCGATATAGCAACGCCACAATCTAAGGTATCTGACGTGTTTCTGCCATGAAAAATTGTGGGTAGCCTACTCCGTCCTCTGTTTCCCATCACAGGCTCCACTCACTGTTTCAATGGTTTGTTACAAGCAGCTCCATCTCCTCAATATACTACACGTCATCACTATGCTCCGCCCTATTAAAATGTGCAAACCTCTCATTTCATTTTCTTGGTCTGGTCTAAACACAGCGCTGCTGAAAATGTGAAGGAAAAATACTTACCTTAATCTTTACTGTCACGTATGCAGGTTTATCATATTCAGCTTCAGCTCTCAAGGATTGCTGATTGTCTAAGCCTACAGGATAGAGGCTAATAAAATAAAATAAAGTATAGTGGGTGCTAAGATCAAATAAAATCCACTGGCACTGGGCTAGAAGATTGCATCCAGACAATTCTTACTTCCCAAGAAATAGGCAACAAAGCTACAGGGGATTTTTTCCCTAAATTTCTTTGTGAGAGTCTGGTGAATTATTAACTCTCTTCAAACAAGCCTAGAGGATACAAAGTCCATAACAAACCGAATCACATGTTGTTTCTATGTAACACATTTCACACAGTTTATAGGTTCATCATTCATTCCAATGGTCTATGTTCCGTCTGGGATCTGAGATTCCTGGTATTCCGAATTGTTTCATTCCATTCCATAACTTCACTATACCGACTCAGAAGAGAGCTTGTCCGAACATATAGCTTTGATTACACAACATCATTATGTCTTCCTAATTCTCTCTTCTTGGGAAGTGTGGCGATAAGCGGGGAGTTTTGGGAGGTTAGGGATGTCTAGATGTCTCTGAAGATTATGTGTCCTGGCCTGCTATATCAGTGCTGACAGTCATGACTTGATGAGGTTCCTGAGGACAGCCTGAAACGGTGAGCATAGCACATGACCTCTGCTGGGCCTGCGGGACAGGACAGCAAGCACTTCCTGCACGGCCTCATCGAGGACACACCCTACCCGCCAGTGATCTCATTCACTGCAGTTCATGTGACTCAGACAGGAGGCTTCATGAGGTAGCCTATTCCACATATCTAACCCAACATCAAAGCAGGTCAGCTGTCCTAACCCTGAAGTGTCCTGATTTTCCCTTTGTTCTCATGTGAGGATCATTTCCCCATTTTTTTTTTTGTTTCACCCCATTATTCATATGAGTACTCCATGGTCCAAAAAGCTGATGGTCTAAACTGGACATTTAGGATCGCAAAGGGTGGCCAAAGAATTGCGCAACAATGCTGGGAAGCTAACTCTTCACCACACCCTCCCACCATTTCCACCATAGAACTCCCAAGGCACTGAGGGCTATCCCAGCGTGCACTTCTGCTATTCTGGATAGTCTTTATCACTCTGACAAAGACTGAAAGTCAAATTTATTGTTTTTAGCCACATCACTGCCACAAACTATTTTAACCGGTACTGAATCTGTGAGCCTGCTTACATGGTCATACGGAGTCGAGGTCAGATGGGAGGGTTTGTTTGACTGCGTTTGCATGAATTTACAAATGCTGTGTTGCAAAAGTGCAGAGTGGAACAAGTGTTACGTGAGGAGCTCTGGTCAGGAGGGTGATTAAGTATATGCAACATAAAATCACTGTAAAACTCACAGTGACAAACACCAGATTTCAACACAATCTGTCAATATTATGATAGGCTCCATAACAACAGCCATGAACAGCAATAAACAAATTGTCTGAAGAGACCAAAAAGGGGTTGATATATTTCTAAACCAGATTCCTTGTAAAGTCTTTCTAAATGATTAATTCAGTAGATCCAATAACATGAAGCAAATGGGGCTATTGATATGCAGTATGATAACTCAACGGTGGCTCATGAGTAAATCATAGAGGACCCCTCTCACAGTTGTTGAACAGGAGTCTACATGCACATACAGGAAAGGGAGAAAGGGCGACTGATGTTCAGAGGAAGAGTGTGCATGCCGCGATCAGGCAATAAGTGAGCGTGGGGACTGGGGAGTGTAGGGCGGGCTGGGGGGGGAATGGGGAGAAAAGGGGAAATGGGGGGGCTACGAGGTGGGATTGATTTCCTGTGAGGGGGAGCAGAGCAGATATCCGGTTGAGCTCAGGAAAGGTCTGCCACTTTTAGTCTTTTTTCCAAAGAGCCAGCTAAATATTATTGATTCACATAAATACCTATGGCTTAATCTTTAAGAGCAACAACCAGATAATAACAGATTATAATAAAAGATTATAAAACATTATTCACCTGTATAGTCTTTAGACCAAATGAAAAGAAGATTCATTGAAAATAAATGGTTTAGCGCTTAACTCATATAGCAGTAGACACATGCCTTCAGTTACAGTAATTCCAAGGGGAATACAGTGATGAGTGATGGGCAGGAACGGGCAGGCAAAAGTCCCTTTGCTTGGCTGCACTTACACATCCACTGGAGGCATAACAGGCGAGCCCCCCCCCCCCCCCCCCCCCCCCAACACCACCCTTCCCTGGGGCAACATATGTCTGTCACAGTGCGGCATCAGGCATGGGGGTTTGACTGAGTTAACACACAGTGGCCGGGGCTGCGCAGACGTTGCGTATGCAAATAGTCATCTGCCTGTCTTCCTGGGCACTGGAGGTCCCCAGGACTCCCCAGCCCCACCCCCCACTAGAGAGCTCTTTCATCCAGCCTCGCACTCGCTCCTGCGTCTGGGCAGAGATGGAGCCCTTTGTGCCAGACTGTATGGCCATGTGTCAAGATGCCCTGTCTGTCTGCCTCTATTGCCCTCGTTTTAAACAAAACATCTTCAGCTATTGTGTGTCAATATGTCATAACCATAGGAGCATCCGTCTAGCTCAGTCATGGAGATGCCCCTGTAGAGGAGACCTCAGCTTATACAGAAGTATGGAGAATCTCACTCAGTAGGGTGATATTAATAATCTTATGGGGTAATCTGATGATTACACAGCACTTCTGAGATGACATATGAGATGTGTGATGAGTTACAGTATGTGCTGTGGATACGTATGTAGCAGGAATTTAACAGTCATTGGTTAATTAATAAATTATGAATCACTCTATCCTTTCCTGGAATTTGACATTAAATCACAGACAGGCCGCAATAAAAAGAAATTGTGACAAGAGAACTATTGGATATGAAACAGTGGAACTATGGAAATTTGTGGGCCCCCCCACGTCTATTGTAGCCTTCCTCTTTCAACTCATGCACGCATAATATGTACATGTCCACTGAGTCCCAACTTCCTATGAGGAGCTGGGTGAAATAGTTTCAGAGGACAGAGGAACAGGAGGAAATGAGCATGTGTGGAACCTCCTCCTTCCTTTCAGTGGGATATGACCCTGAAACAAATAAGCTGAGTAAATGAGTGAACCTTTTACATCATATTTTGACCAGAGGAGGCTGCCCATTCTGGTTCCTACTGGATATTACAAGAAGAATTCACTCATATTACTTCACTTTAGAGCTGTGCTATTGCTATGCTGTGCTATGTAGCAGTCCTAATTGCTTTCTCAAACCACAACAGGCTTCAAAAACATCAAAAACACTATTACAGCAAAGGCTGCCACACACATTCATCAACACCTCAAAAGGATGCAATCTCACAGTTACATTTGTATTCTTTTTTCTTAATGGCAAGTTGAGCGATTTGACTTTACTGACCGGGTCAGGGTATGAAAAATAATAATAATAATTTTGATGGACAAAACATTTGATGGACACTTTTCCATCCTAAAACGTCATTAGATTAAACATAAATTTCACTGATATTCTTCTGCTAGCTCCTACATGCAGTAGTTGTGCTAAAATGGCAAACTCTTGTTGTGTATGGTTCTGATGTGGATGTGGATGAACTCTTGATGTGGATGACAGATCTTGTTACATTATCTTAGAAACCCATTACAAGCATCCCAGATGACCCATGTTATCTCTGATGTCATTTCAGAGATGGATGTCTCCTATTTCCCTAGACACATGTATTGATCGCACATGGCGTAAGAGGGAGGGGTGCCAACACCTTACTGCACAGGAGATGACAAGAGAAACATTGGAAATGGCTTCCTGCCCTCCCGCATGTACATGTACACCATGCTCCACACTGCTTTGTCTCAGCGTGTAGGAGGGATGATGAGGTGGGAGATGGGAACGCTTTGACCCCCAGTACTTACGTTCTGACAGACTGCATCCTGCCACAGGGACACAGCGGCTATTTCCTTTTGGTGGACATTTGCACACGTACTGGACAACCCTCCCACTGACTATGCACACACACACACACACACACACACACACACACACACACACACACACAGAAAGAGAGAGAGAGAGAGACAGACACACACACACACACCACACACACACACATGCAGACACGTACGCACACATCTGAACTCCTCCGACTGTTTCATAACACCTATCTGTTAAACAAATGGACAGGGTGAAAATCACTGAGTGATAAGAAACCAGTAGTTGCTGTACAGAGATTTGTTCTGCTCCAGGAGGCCAACTGTTTTACTTTACTGATATGTCTGATTTGCATGCTGCACTTCCTGTTGCCTTAGACAAACAGAAGTAACTGTGTATTCAACTGAATTTACGAAAATTATTAACTTGGATAGCCCATGTCAATCTAAAGAAACATGTATAAAATGCAGTATTTACAGAGAGTCGTTTTTAAAAGTAGGCCTAACACAAAAATTCTATGGTGTGTGTGCTCTATAGTAATTAAAAAATATTAATCTCATTCAGTAACTTATGAGTCTAGATGTAGGCTACAATGTCATATAGTATGGTGGTGGTCTCACACATCTTTAAACTAAACTCACACTTCTGGTTCTCTGGGCTTGACCCCTTCGTGTCTATACAGCTAAGTAAGTGTGCTTATCCATTCTTTATTTTTCTCTGTTTGTGTCCCCTAACTTAATACTGTTTATCCTATTAAAATGTTTCCCTACCAAAATCCCCCTCCATTTAATCCTCTATTTACAGTTCAGGGCATGGCCAGGGGCGGGGTGGTGGTGGTTGCGGATTGCAGTTACCATAGCAACAGTGATTAATTATCTTTAGTCATAGAAAGGCGTAGATTGAGGAGAGGATGTTAAATGGTCAAAGGGGGGGGGGGTGTGTGTGTGTGTGTGTGTGGGGGGGGGGGGGGGGGGGCAGTTTCATACAACTTCAGTTTAACTGGATGGGACATAGCCTACTAGATTTATGGTGTCAGCAGTTGAGAGATCTCTTAATAATTATTTTACTGTGGCGAGATGAGATCACCAAACTGTCTGACTAAATGTGCTACATCAGCTTGTTTTCTGTAAAAGTAATTTAAAGGTCATATGAATAGATAAAATACTTTGAATGTGTACATGGAGCCAAGCCACCCTAATTTCTATGATAATGTTGTCCTCTAGTGGTCAAGAAAAACAAAACAGTAACTTTAGTTTACGTGTTGACATTTTATGAGGATTAATCAAATAAAAATAAGTTTGTATAAAAAGTGCTGCGATACCACCTTTATTTGATGAAGTGGTAATTTCTAATGAAGTGCGCATCACTGAACACTATGCATTCGTAACAAACACGCTGCGGGTGTTTATCGTAGACAACCAACAGAGGGCAGTGATTCACAACATTTGGACATTTCCTGAAATATCCTGCAAAGACACTTGTAGAGAACGAGCGGGTGAGACCGGAAATGACTCGCCTGGAATTGGAACTACAGTTTCCGTTGTCTGAGTTCGAGGGCGTTTTTCCTAGCTCAGGACCAGAGATTTTTTGGGTGGTGGCTGTTTGTTTAACAACTTCAGAATTTCTCTGATCAAGTTGGTCTAAGGGCACTAGGTTTGGGGAATTTTCAGCTGATAATTGTCTTGTGGCTGGATCACTTTATAATAACAGCGATCCTTGTTTTTCTCGTTGGGAAAACAAGTTAAATCAACAAAGGGTGGTTTTACTACTTAGCTCTAAGAGGCTACATTAGCTGGCTTGCTAGCTAGTTAGCTAACTCCGCGTCAAAAGAACGCAGCGCACAGATGCAGGCCATAAAGTGTGTGGTCGTGGGAGACGGGTAAGTTTTTTTTCTTGTTTTAAATCCTCGCACATGTCCTGTAGAGTTTGTACATGTACAGTGGTGTTGTTTTGTTCAAATATTAGATGATGCTGTGTTGCCGCAGTCTTCCAAGCTCGTTTAGCATAGCTTGCTTACTAGCTAACATTAGCCAACTGTGTTGCAGTACCGACTGACTTTGTTGAGTCTTTGCTAACGTTTGCTAACTTAACTCATTGAAGCCGATGGTAACTTGTGTCGGTATGTTCCGCATTCCTTCTTATGCCACTTTTGTTCGTTCTCGTCAGCTAACGTTATATCTTAAGAATCAGTTTGTCACAGTATGGTTGTTGTCCAGATAAACGATATTTTTTATGCCAGTTGTTGATCTGAAACGCGTGATCACTGTGGTTTGTAAAGACAGGCTAGCCATCAATTTACTCTTTAGACTGTTGGGCTTCACATAAATATAACGTTAGCTAACGTTGAGTTAAGTTAATGATACATTTTCCTCAAGGAAGGTTAGCGTTGTCAGTCTTGGTTACATCTTATTGTTCCCTAGCAAGTCATGCAGTCCACAATATTTTGTTTGTAACGGTACCAAAACAGATAATTGTCATGTTTTGGGCGCAGCTTGTTCTAAATTGGCTTTGAGTTATTCCTTGGCCTGATCCAGGGTGGGACCCTGGAAAAGAAATGGTAAAATAGGCATGTCGCTTTTGTTGCCAGTTTCGTTTAACATGAAGTCATGCTTCTCGTGGGTCCGCCTAACGTTACAAACATTTTATGGATGACGTAGGTGACGATTTAACTGAAGTGTCCATGAAATGGTGTTTTATTTGGTGCCCCCCCCTGTTTTTTTGTTGTTTTGTTGTAGACCTTGATGTCGATTCAAGTGTATTTTAAGCCCCTCCAAAAATATGCACCACTCTAGGCAATCACATTACAGATATATTTTGAACGTATTTCTTTATTTTATCAGCAAAATAATTCCATTATCCTGCAAGGCTGGCACCATGTTTCCTTATTGACTAATGACTATGCTTTCTTACATTGTTACACAAAGCTACCCACAGACACAAGTCTTAAGGGAAGGCATGGGTAAGGCCGCCTTGAGTCAGCCACTGATTATAGGCTGGAATTGGCTTAAGTAGGTCAAAGTGGTTAAAGGTGTTACTTCCCACTCATATCTATGAAGACATTTTTTTTGTCCAGCTGTTTGTTCCATTGTTCATTATGTGTGTACTGTTGTTGAGAAATTGGAAGTATTCTTGTTTTACTGGTCTTGTAAGGGTCTTCATAATGCTGTTTACTGATACATGTGACCATGTTGCTATTTCTGATACAAAAGTTCCATCATTATTTTAGGAGTGATGCTTTCCTCTTTGTGTATGAGGAAGTTGTCTGGGGTTATTGTGAAACATCTGTTTGTGTGCCTGAAGAGGGACAAGTTGAAATGGTTATTGCCTTTGCGTGTCACTTTTCACTGCAAGGTTTTTTTTGTCACTGTTAATTATTGTTAAAGAGTAAACGCTTTATGATAACCGGTATCTCTTCCTTTCCATGTCAGTGCGGTGGGTAAAACATGTCTTCTGATCAGCTACACCACCAACGCCTTCCCTGGGGAGTACATCCCCACAGTGTGAGTATACTACTAGTAGAAGCTAGCCTGTGTGCTAAAACATGGCACCAGACTTTGAACAATTAAAATAACCCAATGCCCTATATCCCCTTAGGTTCGACAACTACTCGGCCAATGTAATGGTTGATGGAAAGCCGGTGAATTTGGGCCTTTGGGATACAGCTGGACAGGAGGACTATGATAGGCTCCGTCCCCTCTCCTATCCTCAAACGGTGAGGCAATGACTGATCCTTATCTTTCTACTTTCTGGAAAGACAGTTTATTTAATTCCAAGCAAGAGAAACAGGGAGATTATGTGAAATTAAAGAAATTATGGACTGAATGAAGGAGTAACATGGAAATGGATTTAATCAATTGGACATCTAAACTCTGTTTATTGTTTCTGTTCAGGTTGGTGTAAACAAATTGTTTACTTCCCCCAAATTAGTGGCCATGGGTGTCCATAGATTGCCATTTATTCATGCATGTTTTATGGTCTGAAGAGTTCAGCGCGGTGTCCATTGACCCTGATAATGTCGAGCATGCTTATTTAGAGTTGAGGAAGTGAAAGACTGCCTTGTTTGTCCTTTGAGTCACTGCCACAGACTGCTCTCTGTGTGTCTGTCCTCCAGTGTCAAAGTGAGAGTGGCTCAGTGTCCACACCAACATTGTTCCCAAATAGTTGCCTGCACCATTCATGACTCGGTAGTCATTGACTGCAAATACAATGGGTTATGTAATACAATTAGGGACTATGCTTCTACAATTGGCATGGCAGTATCGGGGCTAGAGTTGACTAGCACTCATTAGTGGAAGTCCTATGGGGCTTATCCAACATATCCTCCATTGGGCGTATTTAAATGTGCTGAATTTATTTACTTTTTCTTTCCTGTACAGGATGTGTTCTTGATTTGCTTCTCGCTTGTGAGTCCTGCCTCCTTTGAAAACGTCCGTGCTAAGGTAAGCAATACACCAATACAGCATTTCACCACTGCAGGTCTATAAAGGTAGAAACTGGTTATGAGAGTTCTGATATCAAGCTATCACATCTATAATTCATCAGTTTCACCATTAAGGCCTATTTAAAGATGTCCATAGCACAGTGGTGTTGATGACTATGATCTTTGTAGCCTTTATAGAGGTAAAGATGTCATGGTGTGGAGTTCTACAAGAGAGGGGGTGGGGTTGTCTAGATCCCTGGTTTATGTGTGCCAGGTGATTACAAAGCTGCAGAGACACAGTTCATTTGGCTGTGGTCCAGGAGGAAGTCTGTGTTCTCCAGTTTCCCTCACAGATAAACATCTTGTGCAGGTGGTTTGTGCTCTAAATTACTGCGTGGGGATTTCTGCCTTTAGGATGTTGTGGGAAGAGAATGGAAAAAGGGATTTCAAGTCTGAGTGTTTGTTATAGAGTTTGAAACGAAACAATCGTGTGAGCGTGTCTGCTGTTATTACTACTCAGTGGTACCCAGAGGTCAGACATCATTGCCCGAACACTCCGATCATCCTGGTGGGGACCAAGCTCGATCTGAGGGACGACAAGGACACTATCGAGAAGCTGAAGGAGAAGAAGCTCACTCCCATCACTTACCCACAAGGCCTTGCTATGGCCAAAGAAATTGGTAAGTGTCAGTTAGTACCACAGATAAACCATATATGGCCACTGAACTTTGGTTTTACAGTCAGTGGAAATTCCATTAAATTAATTAGAAAACATAATCTTCTGTTGATAATGAATTCAAATAGATAGATTTACATTCACATATACATAAATCTTATCTGTGTGTGTCTGTATATGCTGCTGGACAAGTAGACGCAGAGGTCAAATGTCGTAGCATTCTGGAATGTTGGGTCTCATGACTTGTGACTCACCTCCACAGGTGCAGTGAAGTACCTCGAGTGCTCAGCCTTGACACAGCGTGGCCTTAAGACGGTGTTCGACGAAGCCATCCGGGCAGTACTGTGCCCGCCGCCCGTCAAGAAGAGGAAGAGGAAGTGCTCGCTACTCTAAATCCCGACATGCACAGAAACGAACCGGCTGCAATCTGAGCTCACCTGGGATGGCGCGAGGGGAGGGGGGAGGGAGGAGGAGAAGGTGGTGAAGAGGAGAGGAGTTCGTGCAAAGTTGTCTCGGGAAGACGAGAGACGACGCACCATATGCATACTGATATGTCATTCTCTCTCGTATTGTAATTAGTACTACTTATATCCAATCGACTTCTATTCCTAAGACCCTAGAATTAATGGTGGGCTCTTGGAGAAGGCCGGGGAGGGACGCTTCCAGCCACATATTTCCCGTACACTAAGAAATTCCTGCTGCCTTCTAACAATGTTCTTTCTTTTGTTTTTAATTTCAAAAGGTAACATAAATACTCCTTTTTTTATTCTCTCCCCCTGAGAGCCCATATATTTTGTTTACAGTCTGCAACTGAGTAGTAATGGAGGTTTGCCAAAATTCAATCTGCAGATGATCGATTTCACTTGAAATCTGCATACACTAAGTCCTTTAATTGTTTTTTTAAGGGTTTACACCTATATAATATGAATTATTTGCTATCTCAAAAAGAACGGTTTCAAACGAGAAGAGATAATTAAGTGTAGTAATTCATTACTTTTAAAAGTTGTAGCTGAAAAAAATGTGCTAGACTGACGATCATTTTAGACAGTTCACCTTGAAACGCTATATATTGTGAATCAAATGATCTTAGATTATATATACTGTGTAGTTGTCACTGCTATATCAGCCATGTCAGCAAAATTGTTGCGAATATTGCTCAGCCATCCCTGTGCTTCAGCTACCCTGCCTCTAGACTTTTAGTGTAGCTTACCTATAATGCGCATATGGAGGGCATACAGTATTTCATACAGAACCTGTTACAGCGGTCATCTTGATTACAGATCTGCGGATGTAATAGGTTATGCAATGATCAGGCAAGTATCCATTTTTAGTTCTACGGGCCCTTTTGGCAGATTGGGCAAAATGGAGGATTCTGCGTGTCATGGTGTGGTGTATGTTTTAGTACTGATCAATAGAGATTCCTTGTGTTCTCTGTGGAAAGGTATCTAAATTTTGTCCCAGGACCTGTACCTGTGTCCTCAATAGTTCCAGCCCAACCCCCACCACCAGTAAATGTGTAATTATGCAGCTCCAAGTATGTTTTATAATGCTGTGTACTACAGGTATCATGATGTAAATTTGGTCCATTTTCCTTTAACAAAGCTATTACTGTATTTCTGTTGAAGCTACGAACAATGTATTAACCAATACCTCTGACATAGAAATTGTAACTGACCATGTTGTCTTTGTTCCCTTTAAAAATATAGCTTTAAATGGTCCCATATACATTAGTCAATAAAATACCCTAACCACTACTGTATCTGTAAAAAGAACAAATCTGGTGGGCCTTTGAGGTTGGTTTGTGCTGGATTTTCTTTTTGCCAGGCAGCCAGTGGCTTGAAATAAGATGTTGCTGAATGCAATGAATTTCAGTTTCAGATGGACCTGCCACTCTTGAACTTGAAATGGTATAGGCCACCACATGTTTTCAGTCATATATTTGGGTTTAATTTTGAGTACATCATTACACATTTGTCTTGTTTTATTTTTCAAATACAAATAAATGCATCTAAAGTCTGTTTAGCTATTACATGTTTTATTTCCACTATATACCAGGCATACATAGTCCATGACCTATGTTTAAAATGATTAACCAACTCTGCAGTTTCCTTTCAACAATTGTACAAAAGAAAAAGTTTATCACTCTGCAGAGCTGAAACATACTTCAAATGATTTACGATTGATTTTAAATTCAAGTCAAGTTTATTTATATAGCGCATTTCACACACAGAGGCCATTCAATGTGCTTTACATAAACAAAACCAAACAATAATAATAAATAAAAGCATAGAAGGGCAATATAGTCAAAGAATAGTTAAAAGGTAAAGATCATAATAAAAAGAAAACATAAAACACAAGGTAAAATCATTTAAAAATAAAGAATAATTAGTAAGCAAAAACAAAGGCAAAAGTAGTAAAAAAAAGTAATAAAAGACAAGGTAGAATAATTATCAAGGCAGATTCAGAATTTATAACTCGGCACAGTTAGCAGAAAGCATCTGAGAACAGTTTGGTCTTAAGTCTAGATTTAAAACTGGCTACAGTTGGGGCCTTTTTGATGTCATCCGAAAGTTGGTTCCACAGCTGAGCCGCATAGCAGCTAAAAGCTGCTTCACCATGTTTAGTTCTAACTGTAGGTTTTACTAGCAGGGTCATTCCACGTCAGTTCAACCATTATTATTATTATGTAAGATCAATACTTTCCAAGATACAGCCAGTTTTACAGGGGGAGGGGGTGTCAATTTTGTCCAGCCTCTTTTTTTTGTCAAAGTTCACAAGCCCACAGCGCAAGAACTAAACCATGTAGGAGGCTCAAATTTTGCATGGTGGTACATAAATAGGAATAGTATGTAGCAAAATCGTTACGTTTGGTCTGGATAATCCTGCATGGTCATAGCTGCCTCTCAAAGTTGATACAAATTTTATGGGAGTTTTTGGCTGGGCTCTGTTTAAGCCTTCAGAAGACATATTTGTACTCAACATAGGCTCTTGATTTATTTTCCTTACTGAGATAAGTAGAAACACTTTCACAAAAAGCAATGAACAGAAAATAAATCCCTTCAGGGTGTGAACAGCAGACCTCACAAGTCTGAAAACACCTTGTGGGAATATAGAAAGATTTTTTAAATATGTTTTTCCTTATTCTCAATGATTCCTTCTTTTTGAAAACACCAATTTGACTTGTCTTATTCAAATCTTTCTTTTTTATTTTCCACCTTGAACATGGGCAAAATGCCCCATTGACATCAATATGTTTTATATAGAGTCACCACACTGCCACCTGTGGTTGTATAGAGTAACCTGTGGTAGCTCTATACAAAACATATTAATGTCAATGGTGCATTTTGCCCATGTTCAGGGTGGAACTACATACTATTCCTATTTATGTACCAGCATGCAAAATTTGAGCCTCCTACATGGTTTAGTTCTTGTGCTGTGGGCTTGTGAACTTTGACAAAAAAAAGAGCCGAACAAAATCAACACCCCCCCTCCCCCTGTAAAACTGGCTGTATCTTGGAAAGTATTGATCTTACATAAGAGTAATTTTACAGTGTGTCTCCTGGGTAACATAGGTACACCTGGTAATTTTTTCAGAATTTTTTGAGACCTAAGTGCGTGGGCCCTGGTTGAATTGACGTGGAATGACCCAGCAGGTTTTTCACCTGGGACCTGAGAGGACGAGAAGGTGTGTACTGCTGAAGCATGTCTGACAAGTATTTAGGTCCTGCTCCATTTACTGATTTATAAACAAGCAATAATGCTTTAAAGTCAATTCTGTGACTTACTGGAAGCCAGTGCAAGGACTTAAGAATTGGAGTAATGTGGTCAGTTCTTTTAGTTTTTGTTAGAATCCTAGCTGCTGCATTTTGTATCACCTGTAAATGCAGAATTTGGTCTATTAATAATATTAGACATATTTGTGGCTTAGTACATAACAGATACACGGCTCCAGGCTGGGTCTGGAGTCATTACCCTCAGAATAAGAGCCAGATTAAAGAACGATCAAGAATCACAGGCATTAACCGTTTTAATTGGATTGCTGAGAGCAAGTACAAACAGAGATGGCTACCAACAGTGCAGTTTACCTGTCTGGGCTGTATGTGTGTCTTGGTCGGGTGACCATAGTAAGGCGATGCACAGACCCACACATTCCAAAAGGCCAATAGAAAAGCAGTGCTTTCTGATGGATGTCCCATAGACCTCTGAAGTTCACCTACAAAAAGGAACCTAAGCTGCCATCTTTGACCATATAAGAATTGAAGCTAACTACCTATCTTGTATTGCAAGTCAGTTCTAGGGTAGGTAGCAAAAAAATCAAAGTTTGCCGTCTTGACGTACCGAAGGTCACAGTGTCCACTAGAAGGCAGAGGGCAAAAGTGTCTAGATACGGGCAAAGATTGTAGCTTTTTTTTGGCGAACTTTACAAAATTAAAGGCAAAATTACTGAAAGGAATGGACTCCAAAAAACACCTATAGTGGTGATTTTTTCACTGATGAGTGACGCCAGGGTCCCCCCCCTGACTCTTCCACTGGTCATACACCAGCTTGGCAGACACCGCGTCCTGAATCCCCATCCCTAGAACACACAGTTAATTAGATTAGACCTGAGCAGTTTAATTAGCGTTGGTTCTTTTGATTACCAAGGTTTCAGGTCAGTTGGGCAAGAGTGGCAAATGGTATGTGATCACATGTACTTACTTATACATTGTAATATTTAAATAGAGCAATATAATTGTATATGAAGCCGTGGACAATTATGAATGACACAAGTTTGTGAAAAATTTGATTAGTCTATGATTAGTCTATTTTAGTATGAGCAGGAGACATCGGATCAGGTCTCACCAGCTGGGATGACAACACTAAAAATAGACAAAATCCAAGTTGGGGCTTATTTTAACCCCAAATGGCAAATATCAAAACCCCACACAAATGCACTATTAGGGTTATTACCGTCGTATCAAACCGTTTGAGTCAGCTGTGGTTGTCCCTCACCTGCTCCCTATGCAAATGGAAAAATGCTTTGGCTGTGTTTGTAGTCTGTGAGAAATGGAGTTTACCCAGAGACTTGTACACTGTGGTCTTCTCACGGTGGCCTGGTGCTGTTCCGTTGATGACCTCCCCAATCTCAGCAAATACTTGGGCCTGCGGATGGAGACACACAATATTTACAGAAGAATGCTGGGATGTAAATATGATGATATTGTTCTTATACACAACACAAAAGAAAACAAATTCATCTCAAATATTGCCTAGTTTCCTGTTTCCAAAGGACTTCAGTTAACATGAATTGAACACTGATGCGACATCACTGTTTATTCATGGGTACCCATAAGGATATTCAATCATTGTATATACAAGTCCAACACACCATAACAATCTAGAAGACTTACAATACCAAATATTGATGTACCCTCGAACGGTGGATCGGTAACACGTGGTAGTAATGGCTCTTAACAAAATAAAACAACGGCCCCAGCTGTGGCGCAACTGGCTGGGGCACCTGCACCGTACGCCGGCGACCCGGGTTCGATTCCCGTCCCATGGTCCTTTCCGGATCCCACCCCGACTCTCTCCCACTCACTTCCTGTCATTCTTCACTGTCCTGTCATTAAATGCATAAAAAGCCCAAAAAAATATACTTACAAAATAAAACAAAATATGTTACCCCAGAGAGGATGACGTCTCCGGATTCCTTCATCGCTCCCTCTCGGCTGTCTGCATACACCACGGCCTTCTTCATCAACACGTCGTCCAGCTCCCTCCAACCAGGGCTGCAGGCACCCACCGCTGCACCATTTACAAAGACACACAGAAAAACACGCTTAACACAGTCTGTTGTGGTAATCTTTGTTCAGTACACTCAGATCTTTAATGAACTAACTTGCAGCATTTTACATTTAGCTGACACATTTATCCGAAGTGACTTACAACAATAAAGGTAAAACAAAGGTTCAAGTGCCACTAGGTTATTGTTAGAGTCGCAATAAGTAGCCTACTATGATCACATCAGCTATCACACTTGTGATCAATGCTTCGCTAACCTCTGGCACATTTCCCAGAGCATTCAAAGCTACTCTGGAAATACATTACTTAAGTAACCATATCTCAACCCTGCTCAAGTTGAGAACTATCATCCTGTCTCACTTCTACCCTTCCTATCCAAAGCTATCGAACGGGCGGTCTCCAAACAGGTCTCTGAATTCCTCTCACGGAACAACCTTCTTGATCCAAACCAATCTGTTTTCAAGAGTGACTGAAACAGCTCTGTTGTCTCTGATAGAAGCCTTAAAAGAAGCCAGGGCGACTGCACGGCCATCAGTCCTCATTCTGCTTGACTTATCAGCTACCTTTGACACGGTTAACCACCGCATCCTTCTCTCAATACTTTCAAACATGGGCATCTTGGGCTCTGCTCTCTCCTGGTTTGAATCCTATCATACAGGGCGCTCGTTCAACGTATCATGGCATGGACAGTTGTCCGCACCTCACTTTCTCACCACAGGGGTACCCCAGGGCTCAGTGCTGGGGCCCCCTCTCTTTGCTATTCACACCACCTCTCTGGGTCCGATTATCTGACCCACCTCTTTAGAGAGTATCTCCTCTTGTAGCACTACCTACAACTAGACTTGCTAATTCTAGCACTTACCACCTGACTAAACTGACACTTGACTGTATGGAAGTTGCACAACTGCTGCACTAATAATACTCTACCTTGATGGTTTCCCTTGTTCGAAGTCGCTTTGGTTAAAAAAACGTCAGCCAAATGTAATGTATTGTACTTGCATAAAAACAGTTCAAGCGAAGAAAAGGGAGGGATAGTCAGGATAGGGAAGGTAGTGGTAAGTGCTACATTAATAAGCACGTCAGGTTGTTAGTAGTGCTAAGAGAGGTACTCTGCAGCAGGCCTGGAGGACCTACCCATGCTTAAAATAAAGATGCTTTGGGGGAACTTTCCCTCTGGGATTAGTAAGATTACTGACGTTCCCACGGGGCCTTACCAGCGACATGGGCACCAGGCTTGACCCACTCCCCGAACAAGACAGGCTGGCTGGCACCAGTGACTGTGATTATGACATCGGCCCCCTCCACCGCCTCTTTTGCAGAGGAGCAGACTGTCACAGCACCCTGGACTGCACTAGCAAAGCTCTCTGCACTCTCCTTCCTCTGGCTCCACACACGCACCTGTGTGGGACAGTATGAGTGCCACAGCATTTTATTTGGAAAGGACAGACTTAATTAAATGATTTCTCACTTTTACCTTCATTTGTGATGGATGATGTCCTGCACTGTGGTCATGTGAAAACATTAGGTAGCCTACTCCTGTTTTTGTTTAAAGCATTTCCCACAATTGATGAACATGACAGATTAGGAGGATGCAAAATGCAATCCAACAATTGATTGACCAAAAATATATATTTTCTAATGGATTCTGTTTTCTTGTTTACCATTTCTCCTTCATACTCTTATAGCTGTTTCTGTATTGGTTTGGTAACATAAACAAATGAACTGTGAAATAATTGAACCTGTTTAAAAGCAAATGCTTCTGTGAAGACGTCATAGTGGCTGACAGCTTGGTGGCCTGAGCCCAGGATACACAGCACCTCTGATTGGACTGGCATGGAAAACTGAATCAGAAATAATAGTTTAGAGTTCCCATAGCTGTGCTTACTGTTAACACCAGTGTTGGGAGTAACTTATTTCTTCATTGTATGTGCCTTCTTATTTTTACTTTTTATATTGTTTACTTGAATGTTATGTTTGTCTGTGGACCTAATTGGTAAAATATGTCTTGTCTCCACCGTGGGATAGTAGGAAACGCAATTTCGATCTCTTTGTATGTCTTGACATGTGAAGAAATTGACAATAAAGCAGACTTTGACTTTGACCTTCAGGAAAAGAAAAACTTACTTTAGCAGAAATGGCTGATGCTGCAGCTGTCCTCATAGCAGTTATTACATCCCCATCCATTACCTGCAAGGAAGATCATAACTGAGATTGAATTTCCAATTAAATTATAGGCCTACAACGTTTTACTTGCATACATTATTTCTTTGTAACAAAGTGACCGTTCTGTGGCTTAGGTTAAGGGCTCTAGCCTAAAGAAATTATGCAACGGCATTATGAATAATCAACTCAATTCATTCGTTCTACAGTTATTTTAATTTAGTTTATGGCAATTTCTGTTAAATCCCACTCACCGCTAAAACACAACCACTTTCGGGATCAAACAACAACACCGTGGCCTGGGTAGAGGGTAAAGTTGAGCCCTGTTCTCGGTTATAGAACGCCACCATTTTTGTGCATAAAATATCTTCGTGAACCATATATGCCGGCATTAATCCTAGGAATCTGTTAAATTATGGCCCAAAATACAGCATTAGCATGAACATACAAAGTCGAAAATGTGTGGGCCTTGTGTATAATGTAACACAGACTGGAGTCATACCCGTTGTGTTTCGTTAAAGGGACCACAGTCCGGACTGGTTGGATCACCTCAGAGATGTCATGTTTGGAAAACTGTCCAAGAGCAACCTCCAGTTTTGGAAGCAAGTCTTTATAACGGAGGAGTCGTGCAACATCTTCTTTACCGATCAACACAGGCAGACCAGCCATGTTCATGAGTTTATGTCCGTCTTTTCGTTAGCTGACTGAACTCGAGTCCGAAGCGAGTAGGCGTGGCGATTGAGAAAGTTGTATTGGACTTTAGTAACAAACGCACAAATAATTTACATCTATTTTAGTATGTGTTAGTGTGTAAAATCATAGCCACATTTACACGGAGCGATCTCCTAGACATGCTGTGCTTAAATAGGATCAAGTGGATATGGAGACCTTACAGTGTCGTGCAAAAACATTTCCGTCCCGGTGAAGACACAAAACTTTCTGGCGTGCATGTAAAATTGTACAGACCTATGTCCGAGCACAAGGAACGTGGGAGACAAATGCACATGTACTTTTCTTGCAAAAATAGATATTTCTAAAAAAATGAATTGGAACGCACGTTCCTAGCTACACCGGCAGGTGGCGACATCATCAAGTGAGTTGATGTAACTAGTCAACTTCTGTACAGACCATTAAATAGGCCTAGAAATCACTGACTCGGATCACTTTTACTCAACTGGCAATGAGTTCAGATTTATAGATCAAGGCCCTTGCATCTTTAAAGTGTACCTTCACCCCAATCACCAAGCCATACTCAATAGTCAGTGGGCAAGGGGCTCAGAGGGAAGAGATACTGTACCATACCAAAAGTAAAGCACACAAATGTCTTGGTGTTAAGTCGAAACCAACCGAACGTGTTTGTTCTTGGTTTAATGTTTTACAGATACTAAGATGAGCAGCATAAACATCAAACAAGAAAAATCCAGTACACCAAACTTTATTTTGGCTTAATGTCTACACATCACACAGAATATGCAATTACAAAAAAAAAAAAAAAAACTATGTACAAAGACATAATTCATTGAAAGTAATGTAAAACTTGATATTGGCATATGGTCTCCACAATGGCAACATTTGCCAAGCTTTTTAAAACAAAACAAAAAAAGTGGGTGGTGGTGTTACACCAGAAGTCTTTCAATAGCCATTTGGACAGACTGGATCTGAGGCTTCAGTTGAGAGCCCTCCTTGATAGTCACCGATGTGGCTATCACTGGTCTGGAGACTCCACATGCTCGTCCTAGAGCTTGCTTGGACCTCACAAAAACGTAGGGGACATTTTTGTCCTCACAGAGCAGTGGCAAGTGAAGGATGATCTCCAGTGGCTCTGCATCAGCTGCCATCACAATGAACTCGGAGATTCCACGGTTCAAGGTTTTCGTAGCTATAGGAGAGCAGGGCAAAAGGGGGGGGGGGGGGTCGTTTTAAATACAATATCATTATTAAAAACGCTTGACCGCTTGGTTTTACTTGCTGAATGAATTTATGGTCATAGCAGCTAACAATTCACCAACACATGGTGACTCAATTGCCAGCAGGGACATTGGCATCACAACAACCACTCTTCGCACACCCACCTTCGTTAGCTCCTTTTCGCAGTTGTTTGTAGTTGGATGCTTGTTGTACAAGGTCCAAAATGGTTTTGGACATGGTGGCATCTGCCAGTGGGTAGGCTTTAGGGTTCACTTCTGGCTCAGTCTGTAAAACAAAACAAAAAATCGCAACAGTCATCTCCCACGACCAAAATCACATTTCAGCATATTCCACAAGTTCTTACAATGTTTCGCGACACCGTACATTTTAGCGATAGATGAGGACGAGGTTCAACACATGTGCGTGGATAACGTTAACCAAATTCCTTAGCTAGCATTAGCTACGTACATCAGCGGAGCCTTAGATTGAAATTTCTAAATATGTTTATTTATTTGTCAAAAACTGTAAATAAACGTTAACCATGTACCCCAAAATAAGTTTATGGCCCAGCTAGCTATCGATTTCCTACCTGGAAAAATCAGCTCTGCTGAGTAAGAAACGTTTGGTTAATGCTAATGCTAGTGTGTGGCTTCATTCACTCACCATGATTGCAGATGTTTTGTTAGATAGTAGTTAAATGCTGGTATGCTTTATCCTCGAATATGTGTGGTCCTCTCGGCGAATGCTTCACGGAGGACTTCTGGTGGAGTATACAAAGAAAGTTTTGCACTTTGTAGCTATTTCCAAAAAGATTCGAACTCAAAGTGTGTCAGACACTACGAACGTGATGCTACTTCGATACACTCCAAAACACGTGTGTTCTGCACTGCGGTGCGCAGGCTCAACTATGGACCTGCGGGGCCGGAAGTAGGCTACCCATAGAGCTGGTAAGTCCCGCCCTTTCCGCTTTCCCCGCTGGACCTCTAGATTGAAAAATCGTTAATGCAAGTGAATGTGAGAAAATAATTCTTTTCTGATCCCGTTTGAATTTTGCCATGAATGTGAACATATGTTGTCTGTGAATTTTTAATATAAATGTTCGTGTAAAGAATGCTACAATTGAGCGGGTAGAAGTTTAATGCGGTTAAACTTTGTGTGAGAGCACTTTGTGGACTACAACTTTCCGCTAGACGACACCTAACTAGTTTCCCATAACAACCATCAGTTGGTCGAGATGTAGAGGGTTATTAAGATCGACTTTGAACACAGTGAACCATACAACTTTACAATCACACTGTATCATAGTGTTAATGTGTTGAGTGAAGCTAGACATGTTTCGAATATTTTTGTTACCATGTGTGTTTATTCCTGCCGTTACAAAAACTAGCATCTCAGTTAATGTTAGCGATTAGAGCTAGCTCACGTCACAGGCGACATGCAGTCTTTCTCGTTATGTCTTTTCCACAACTGATAGCCGAATAATCAAATAATATACTGTCAAACTCGTAACATGAAAAATTATATTAAAAATTCACAGACAACATATGTTCACATTCATGGCGCAATTAAACGGGACCAGAAAATAATTATTTTCTCACATTCACTTGCATTGACGAATTTTCAATCTAGAGGTCCACTGGGGGTTTAGCGGATGGGTGGGACTTACCAGCTCTATGAGTCTCCTTACAGAGATGTTTGACGTATTTGATAACATTGAGCTTTCATAGGGTATTAGTTTATCATGATTTGTTCTTAATAATATAAGTTAAATATATAAATATGCTGAAGTTTTCGGTGTGTGTGTATATATTACATGCAATGTATACACATAACACTCCAGTACACACGAGGCGGTATGCAGCTTGCTAGAATAGCTTTGTCAGCATTTCTACAGAGGAAGAAAATGCGCGCTAGGAAGTCTGGGTAGGACATCAGTAGGTCAGCCATATTGTGTGTGCCCGTTCGGTCTGAAGGAGAGAGAGCATGAAGGGGTTGCGGGGAATTAGTCACTTATCGGTAAGATATTTGGCTTTTTCTACTCTTCACCAATCGGTGTAGCATTTTGTCGTTGTCGGACCGTGCATAGTCAGGGTTTGGCTTTCATCCACTGGCCTTCTCCTCCATATGATGTCGGAAGAGATACGTGACAGAGTGGCCTTGGCTGGTTAAGCTAGCTTCTAGCCAGAGTAACGTAAACGCAGCATCACGGCATCGTTATCTGATGTCGATATACTTATGGGCTTAATTGGTGGATAATTTGAGTAACGGCAACAAAGCGTCGTGTTTGCTGTCCTGACCAGCATAATGCCGTATTGAGTTATGAGTAATCAACCCAAGCGACATAGATTAGGTAGCAGCTAACATGAGAGCTAATACAAACGTCATTATATTCAGCTGACGTCTAACGTTAATGTTCGGTTAACTTATGAACTCAACTCTTGGTAGTTTGTCTGGTCTGTTGATCTTAAATATAACACCAACCGTACTAGTTAGACATATTGTGGATGACTGAACTAAATGTAAATGTCAATGTCTTTAGGAGATGGGTCATCTCAGGACATTTTCTGGTTGCTCTAACGCTAACGTGCTTGCTTGCTTGCTATTCGGTTTTCATTACTAACGTTAACATTAACCCCTGCCCATGATGACAATGTTTTGACAGGGTTTGTCGGGGCACTGCTAGGGTATGTTAACGCTAACGTTAGCTTATGTCCTACTAGACGAACCTAAACATGTGTACATTATAAAGTAAAATTTGATGCCAAGACTTACGTTAATTTAGCTCGTTATAGCTGCTAATGAAAATGTGCACTGGAGGTCATTTCAGATCAATGGCTTGAGTCGGAAACCTGATTATTACTGCTTTGTTAACGCTCCATATTATAACCAGTTTACAGGGGAAAGGAACTTGCTGTTCTTTTCCCACTCACACTCGTGTATGAAGTGAAATCCTGCAAGACTAGCAGCTTACTTATTGTAATCATGCCATATAGTCTATACAGGCCAGAAGTCAGGAGTATTACTGATGAAGAGTCAATATAGTGGCAGTATGTCAATCTGGAAACTGTTTGCACTACATAACTAAGACACATAGAATTGATGACCGATATTGAAGAGACTGTTAGGCCTACCTCTTGTCATTAATGCAGTCTGCTCAAGTACATTATAGAGACACACACGAGCATGAAATGTACATTAGCAGAACACACAGCAGTTGACATAGCATGTTAACAGGTAACTTTTACTAAACCTAGTATAAATAGTCAGGTAACGCTAGTTCACAAGTAAATTGGTTAATTGTGTCTTGTGACATATGATCAAACAATGTTCGCATGTTATGTGTGGAGAAATTGCTCTGTTATTAGTCTGGTTGATGAAGTTTTTTCACTGTTACACTAATAGCACAAAATATCAGAAATTCATCCCTGCCATTTCATGCTCATTATCAACTTCTTGCCAAATGCAGCCAGACTCTCCAGTTCTTCATTGTCTGGGCTAATCTCTGTGTTTAAAAACAGCATCTTTTCATTTTCTTTTCAACACCACTGAGTCAGTGGAGGCACTCCAATAGCCACCATCACTCAAATAAATTGCTGCAGCATGAGTAGCTGCTTTGGACAAAAGCATCTGTTAAGAACCATAACCATAACCATAACTGAACACACACATATGAAACATTTATAATTGCGGAGCATTGGGATCGGACTAGGATGCCTCTCCTTTCCCCTCCCGTCCTATGCTCCCCATCACACACTCTCTCTCCTTTAGAGGTGTGATCTTGACGCACTGTCACCTCCTCTCCCTTTTCTGATTTGCAGAGGAGGCTTTATGCAGCCCAGGCTGCCCGCAAGGTGGACTTTGCGGCGGCCGCAAAGCAAGTAAAGTTTCGGCCGCAGGAAGTCCAGGTCAGTGAGTGTTGATTTCTCTTTCTCTTCACAGAGGCGCTTCTATGCGGCAAGGGGAGGCAAGCAGTCTCTGAGTGAGCCTTTGGCTGGCCTCAAGGTTTCTCCACGTGCCAGCCGCTCTGTCCAGGATGTCCATGTATGTGTGGGGTGGGGCACGGGCAATTTGGATGGGCTGGCTTTGCGTTGTGGAAGCACAATTAGTCATTGTTGCTACTGCTAACTGTACAAAATGCACAGTGTGTGTGTTATACATCTTTATCGTCAATTTTTTTCATATATGTAGACATGTTCTAACTCAGTACACATGTGTTTTTCTAGAGATGTTCCCTTTGGTGTAGATGGTTGTGATGTGGCTATTGGCTCCTGCTTTTCAGGAAAGATTGAAACTTGACTAAACTTTACTGAGATGCTGTGTAATCTCATAACCTCCTTGAGCGTTTTTAAAAAAAAATGCTTCTGTTGTTTCTTCAAAGGTCACAAAATTGCCCAGTGGTTTGGTGATTGCTTCCTTGGAGAACTATTCCCCTGCTTCCAAGATTGGTGTGCTCATCAAGGCTGGCAGTCGATATGAAACCCCTGACAACCTTGGCGTCACTCACTTGCTCCGCCTGTCAGCCAACCTGGTAACTTTTAAACAAATGTGAAATGAAATACTGAATGTGATTAGTGTTCCTGTTTTAATAAGTCTTGCTACACAGTCACATGATTTGTTTTGTATTTTTCTTTGCATTTCAGACCACCAAGGGTGCCTCTGCGTTCAGGATCACGCGTGGCGTGGAGGCCGTGGGTGGCAGCCTGGGGTGAGTCTGACTTGTGCTCTTGTCGTAACTTTTCTCCTCATGTTGCAGAGGCACTTTATTTGATTGTCACAGAAGTCGCAGTGCCTTTCACACAACATAGCTGAATCTCAATGTCCCCCCTAAGGTCTAAGCCCTGAACCCTCACACAGTTAACTAACATCCGTCGTAAGTGATCAAGTTTGTGAGGGTGTAAGGGTTCAAACGCTAATAACAGCAATTGGACAGCACCTGTGACCTATCATTAAATTGACTATACAAAAAACGTGTTGCAAACACATTTCCGTTTTATGGCAGTTGTTTACTGATGTTTTTTCATGCTTCCAGTCTCCCTTTGGGTAACCCTGTGTTTCACGTCACAACTCAATGAATTATAGGTAATTCTCTTGAGTAAAGTGTTAGCATAGATGCCGACTTATGGAAAGGGTGCCAGAAAGGGTGCGAGTGAGCCTTCAAGCACTTCACAATTTTGCAGTGGGACAGCCCTAAGCCCTCACAAAGTTGATGTGAACGCGCATCAAAGTGTGTGAGTGCGTAAGAGGAGACAATGAGATCCAGCCCACATCTCCCCAGGGTTGAGGGTTTTAAAACTTGTTACTTGAGGACCATGAAATGGAAGATTCATACCAATACTAATATAAAAATACCACTAAGATGTGAGAGACGTGACCTAAGATGTTAAAATTGACAAGGTTGTAGGAGTCTGTGTTTATACCTCCAGTCCTGACTTGTTGATTCCTCTGTCTTTATCCTCTAGTGTGACATCATCCAGAGAGAACATGATCTACTCTGTGGACTGCTTGAGAGACCACATGTGAGCTCATTTCCTGTGACTCCTCAGCCATTTCTCTAATAAATTGACAACAAATTGTGTGTAATATCTTTGACTTGTCCACCTGCAGGGACACAGTCATGGAGTATCTGATCAATGTGACCACTGCTCCAGAGTTTCGCCCATGGGAGGTGTCTGACCTTACGCCACGGGTCAAAGTAGATAAAGCCCTTGCTTCCCAGACCCAACAGATAGGTTTGTTTTCTTTGAGTCTGTCTGTTGATTGTGACTCATAATGTTTTTCCAGTGGCACTGATTGAAAAGGTCTTATTGTCTTTTTATTTTCTATAGGTGTGATTGAAGCTCTTCATGCTGCTGCATACAAAAATAACCTGTCCAACTCCCTGTACTGCCCTGACCACCGGGTGGGCAAGGTTACCTCAGAAGAGGTGAGATCGAAGCTCCCTATCCCACTATGTTTGCTGTATGGACATCATTTGTCACTGTAGATTGACTATTTTCCTGTTTTGTTATCTAGATGCATGCGTTTGTTGAGAGCAACTTCACAAGTGCCAGGATGGCTCTGGTTGGACTGGGTAAGTGATCACGTTGCCCTTCTGTACTTATGGGATATTAAGCTGGAGACCAGACAAATGTTACATTGCTTTGAATTTGCTCGGGCAGATCCATCTGGCCTCCCTCTCATTTAGACCGATTTCCCATAATCACAACAAATCCAGGTACCAATTAGCCCATTTCACAATTTCTAGGTAAGGGTTATGATACCTTGGCAGGCTAAAGTGTCTTTCTGTCCTTGTACTTCCTGGAGACTGTGGTGTAGAAGAGTGAATTTCTATGACTCTGTTTACATCTTCAACCCTAAACCTTGGCAAACGTGACAAAGTTTTAAAAAAATCACTGCATTTTTAATTGATCTGTTTGTTGACAGTGGACTGCTGGCAAGTAGTGATAGCATGAAATGTCAGTAGAAGTTAGTTAAAGGGGTGGTTCAGGATTTTGGACATAGGACCTCATTTCCAAGTAAGCAAGTGTGATATTTATCAGTGGAGACCGTTTTTAACACGTTTCATCCAGTCCTTCTAATTGCAGAGTTTGCAGGTCCTAGGCTAGCGCAAGTCATCAGTATGTGTCAGCCTGCCACGGAAATAGTCTGACCCACTCCAAAGTACACCCGAGGCAAATTCCAGACAATCGATGTAAATGTCTGTGTTGATAGAATAGTGTTAGAAATACAACTACCCTCGCATCGCGTTGCAATAGTTATACTTTGTTCCCTGAAGTTGGTAGTAGGCCTTTAAGCAACGCAGCGGCGGACTGATATAACCAAGGCTACTACTAGGTATCCCCATTGGAGTGCGCTTCTCTGTTTACTTTTCGGCGCAATACTACTAACCGGAGCAAGTTTAATTCCGCTGCTGCTAAGAAACTAGTCCCTCAAAATTTAATGCGATCATTGAAATGCATGGACAGAATAATTTTAGGAATAAAACTATCAACACAGACATTTACATCGATAGTCTGGCGTTATAATTTATTTGCCTCGTTTGTACTGTGGAGTGGGTAAGACTGTTTTTAGTGGCAGGCTAACACATACTGATGACTTGCGCTAGCTTAGCACCTGCGAACTCTGCAACTAGAAGGACTGGAGGATATGTGTTGAAAATGGTCTCGACTGATAAATATCACACTTGCTAACTTGGAAATGAGGTCCTAGGTCCAAAATCCTAAACCACACCCCTTTAACATGGTGACGACGTCATGTGACATGGGTCTAATCATGTCCCCTTATCTGGCATGCAGAGGGCTATATGCGATGATAAACAGAGGAGAATTGTTTGGTGTCAACTACAAGAAGGTCCAAGAAGAATTATCATGTGAACACATGCATGTAAACAGTGATTCTCTTGGGTAGATTAAAACACCTGGATAAACATGTTCTGAATTTATTGTGCTTTGTATTCAATTCTCTGAGCATTATTTGAATGAAACTTTGAATCAAGTTCCAGTGATGGCATAGATTTAGCTTAGTGCTTTGTCGATAGCTTCTCCTGTGACATACACGTGTATTTTTTTACCTTTTGCAGGAGTGGACCATACAATTCTGAAGCAGGTTGGGGAGCAGTTCCTGAACATCCGCAGTGGAATGGGAACTGCTGGCTCTAAGGCCCAGTATCGAGGAGGTCAGACCTGTGAAACTTGCATTCAGAACAGCAGATAATGTATTTCAACCTTACAGCCATGATAACTTACCTAGTATAAACCGAAATGTATTTATGGCAACTCTGCCGTTCTCGGTATTCCAGGCGAGATGAGGCACCACGGGACCAGCAGCCTGGTGCACGCGGCAGTGATGAGCGAGGGCGCCACAGCGGGCTCCGCTGAGGCTCTGGCCTTCAGCGTCCTGCAGCACGTGCTGGGCGCTGGGCCCCACGTCAAGAGGGGATCCAACACCTCCAGCAAGCTGACCCAGGCTGTCTCCAAGGCCACTGCTGGTCCCTTTGATGTGAGTGAACCTCCCTGACATGTATGGAGATTATCCTCTGTTTTCTCTTCGGGAGGTGGTAGCGTAGCGGCTAAGGAGCTGGGCTAGCATGCAGTAGACTGAAAAGGTTGTGTGTTCAATTCCCGGCTTCCACCGCTGTACCCTTGAGCAAGCCACTTAACCCCCGAGTTGCTCTTGGGAGAATTGCCCTTGTAATATAATTGACATGTGTAAGTCAGTTTGGATAAAAGCGTCTGCTAAATGAATAACTGTAAATAAATGTTCTCCTTTCATTCTGACAGAAAGCGTGGTAGAGCGTAGGGCTACTCAATTACGGCACAAATCACTCTTGGTTTTTATTATCTCTATCTCTTTTGCTATGGAGATGATGACTCAGTATGTTTTCTGCTGCTTCCAAACAGGTTTCTGCTTTCAATGCGAACTACTCAGACTCTGGTCTCTTCGGAGTCTTCACCATTTCCCAGGCAGCTGAGGCTGGTGATGTGAGTATTTAACAAAGAGACCCTGTTTCCTGCTGAAATCAACCCCTCATTTTAAAGAGCAGAGGTTCAGTGTTATCAGTTATTGGTTTGTAGTGATGCAGGGCAACTATGTGGACATTGAAATGTCATATATTTATATAGGTTATACTGTATGTTGAGATATATCATTGTGATTAGACAGTTAAATAGCAGTTACCTAAAGAAAAGTTCAGTTCCCACCATATAACATATAGCTTGTAGTCTGTAGTGTTATCTCTTTATTTGGTGATGCTTGACACATGGTCTGGTTCTTCTCTTTGCAGGTGATCAAAGCAGCGTTAGGTCAGGTTAAAGCTGTGGCCGAAGGAGGCGTGACTGCAGAAGATATCAGCCGTGCCAAGTGAGTCCCTTAGCCACATTTACACATAGCCGGGTATTTAGAGAAACTAATATTTCCCCCCCTCCGTTTTCAATAATAACATCGTGCACACAACATTGTTTTCAAAAAACTTGTCATTTACATCAACCCGCATAAATACGCTGTCAAGCGCCATAATAACTATGCCAAACCTATGGGTGGCAGTGTAGGGAAAGGAATAAAGCCATGCTGGCCAATCAAAATCCTCAGAATCGACACCAACGACTAACACGTGCAGTAAAAATGCTGACCTCCGTGCGATTAGCCCATTTCACAAGATGGGGCCGCTGTGTAAATCAACTTCCTGTGGAACAGCACTGTCCCATAGACAGCAAAAGAAAAGTCCACAGGAAAGACAAAAGCAGGAAGACGTTTTACCCTGCCAATTAAGGCATCATTAACATCAACGAGGCCGGACACCTGGACACTGTGAAATAGGCTTATCCTTCGCCTCTGCTCCTCCATGTAGAGCAGTTGTTGCAAATGCAAACAGGCCAGAAGCGTTTGGACAAAAGTAAAAATTAGTAGCACCTTAACAGCATCCATGATGATCCTGATCAGTAGCCAAAGAAATTGTAAACATCAGGCGCTCACCTGACGTTAAGGATTTTCTGGCGCATAATGTGACGTTTAAGAAGCTAAAACGCCGTTTATCCCTGTTGACACGGCAGCACATAACCGGCGTTATCAGAAATCTCCACTTTGGCCGGAGGTTTTAGAAATAATCGTTTTCTGCAATAAAAACGGGGTTTTGGTGTAAACGAGAGGCCAAACCGCAAGGAAATATCTGCGTTTTCCCTTCGTGTAAACGGGGTCTTAAGCAATACTGAAATATGCACTTTCAAACAAACAAACCTAACTTGTATCAGTAGTTACAAAAGGCATGATTTTGGTTTCATTAGATGCTTAAAACCTATCTTGACCAAACAGTGATCCACATGCAGAGTCATACCATAATACCATACCAATGCCGACACTGCTCTATTTGCTACACTAGCAGAAGATCCAAAACGAGGTCTTCTGATGGTGGTCACGTCTTTATTGTTTTCATGTAGATGTTTCATTACTATTGAAAGGGGATGTAAAGTAGTAGTCAAAAAAGGAAATGCTTAAAGTTAACGAAACAAAGGCATGTCTGAAACGGAAAAAAATCTTTTAAGTGGCATTAGGTGGCAGCAAGGCATCGAGGCATGTCCGAATCAAATATTTGTATACAATTCTGCCTTCTAAGATGCCCTCATTTTACTCAATTGTGAAGGCAGCGTACATAATTCCTTCATGCTACCTTCGACTAACGATTGTTGAGAACGTCTCTACTACAACTCCCACTGATTAAGTCAGCTGTTGGTATCGGGGAATGGTATGCTTGATGCCTGCTACGGCAAGTAACTCATTAGGCAGCGAGGCAGCTGTCTTCCGTTATGGACAGACCCATAGATACTGTCCCCTGATGTCACTATGCACTTTCTACTTTGTAAACAAATGCATTACAGTCACACAAAAGATACCACATGCACAGAAGACTGTGACAGTTAAGTGAAGACCGTTATTTAATAACTATTATGTCACTAGATCTAGAAGCAAGTCTGTTTTTTTTTTCTTTCAATAATAAACACTGACAGGGAGCTACACCAGGCCACGTAACTGACGCATTCCGTTCGCGATGCATAAAATCCATTTTAGAAGAATGGTCTATTTTTTTTCTGGTGTAGCTACTTCCATTGATTACAGTGGAAGCTAATTGCTGCAGCAGACGCAATGCGAACGGAACGCTTCAGTTACGCGCCTGGTGTAGCTTCCCACTGACTGCACCCTCACACCAAGTCAAGCATCTTTAATCTACTGTATCTTTCTCCATGGGTAGTATACATGGTTAAAACCACTTTCCAGTTTCCACTGTCAAAAGAATTGCATTTAAAATGGACTTGATATAAATGGACAGTGTCACAAGTCAAATACATAAACAGCATCCTTCTGTATTGTGTTATTTAATGCAGTGGATTGCTGTGATATTGGTGTAATGCTTTTAAATACAGACCCAATGGGCTAGAGGCTGAAACCTCTCCTGTGCTGTAGGCATGGGCCAGAAATCATCCTAGGTCTAAACAAAATATTTAAATACATGCACAGCCAGACAAAGCTGCTCAGTAGCACCTTTTGCCTTTCCATAGCAATTAAAGGCCATTGGAAAATATTATGTAATATACACACATAAACCTTGAATCTTGCCCAATACTCATTTGATCTTATTACAACACCTGTAGTTGTGATGAATGACCAGTTTAATGTCATGACGGGTGTTTATGTGGAAGTGGTATGATGCCATTGAGTGTTTGTTACCATGTCTACGTGCAGGAATCAGCTGAAGGCCCAGTATCTGATGTCCCTGGAGACCTCCGAGGGCTTGTTGGAGGCCATCGGCACTCAGGCCTTGGGAGAGGGCACTTACCACACCCCGGAAGTAATGTCCCAGAAAATTGATGCTGTGTCATCAAATGATGTTGTCAATGTAAGTATGATCTTTAAACACGTGTGTGGACATGAGTAGGGTTACTGAAATGCTTTGGGGTGGAATCCTGCTGGTGTTTATATGGCATTATCACAAATTATTCACTTGGTTGGATTATTCATGTTGGTGTAATTCTGTTTCTGTCTCTGCCCAGGCTGCGAAAAAATTTGTTGCTGGCAAGAAATCAATGGCATCCAGTGGACACTTGGCGAACACACCCTTTGTGGATGAAATTTAATCTGCAACCTTTATTCCCTAATATTTATAAACTGAATGGCAAACAACTGTCCTTCAGCCCATGTAAAAAGCAACAAAAATGGTTTTCATTCTCACGGCCACATTGTTCAAACAGAATAACTATTGTCTGAACAAAATAACTGTATTTGTGTCAACAATCAGTCCTCATGGTTGTATTATTTTTGTAATGTGGACAAGGAAGTGGAGAGCAGAGGGATCTGTGGTCTTTAAGATTGTATAGCTGATGTAAATGAATAAAATCTCTACCGGAGTTTTGAAGAGTTTTTTTTCTTTTTTTATGATATTTTTATTGCGAAATGTAGAGTAATAGGATACAGATAAGAGACACACACATTTCATAGATTTAGAAATCTATGGCCCCTAATTTAAATGCTGGGCAAGATCTAACTAAAGCTTGATTAATAACTATGACAAAAACTATGCAAATGTAATACCATGAGAAAGATCTGATGCACAAACATCAGAGGGTCAGCTAAAAGCTGTATCACACAACATGATTCCCTTAGTTCATGCACATGTTTTTTGCCAATAGTCTGATTTTGCACTTTGCCCAGCATATAAATGAGTCCCCTTAGAGATCATCAACCTTAAACCATTAATTGTTTCTAATTCTGGATGAAACTGAAATCTTGCAATACACTGTGATGCATGGGTTTATTCCCAGTGTCATTTATTAACATTTTTATTAAGTTTCATAAACTGAATGAATGGCTGTCAATCGTAGTTGGTGCGTCATCAAAACATCGCCCCTCATGCAAGCTACGCAACTGACTAGCCAACTATCAGTCAACAGGACCCGATCTCTCGCGAGAACAGGGGTCATATGTATGTGTACTTGTGGGGAGGTCTGAGAAACGCGTAGCTCTCCAGCTGATGTCTTGCAATGAGCTGTGTGTGTTGCACATCGATAAAACAAGATGGACCAACGCTACTGAAGTATACAAAGAAATACATCTACTTCCTGTCTCTTTTTCTTTTCAAAGAACGCAACACATCTTCAGTGAAGACCAAATGGCGAATAGGCTCACATGCGTCCTTTAAACGACGAGGACCTTGTATGCGTGAGTTGTGATGGGGGAACAAGGGGCACAGGAAATGGATAACCAGCTGCATAAGAGCCCCTGTGAGAGATTCGACATTCGGCGGACTTTCAGCTTTCAGTGGGGCACAGGGCTCGGTGAACGTCTCAGTCTGAATTGCCCAAGAGGAACAAACATTATTTGTCCCGTTTAGGGCCAAGTTCTGCATATAAGTTCGAAAGAAACGGTTCTGGTGTGCTCTTTACCTCGTCAAAAGATTATGCCATTGTTTTGCTTCGCACCATGGGGCCAGTGATGGAGAACTACAGACATATAATCCCTGACTGTGCTAAAATCTGACATAACGGACTATTTGAAAAGCTCACTTGATTGTGGCAACCTCTCCCTTTAATTTATACAGGCGTGTACGCAATGAGAAATGGATAAATTAACCATTATCTCAGGATGTCTCTTTCTCGCAGCCGATATTTTCGCCATCGCTAGTATTGCAAATCCCGACTGGATCAACACCGGGGAAGCAGAGGGTAAGAATAATGCATCGACCAGTTGTCCTATCCCGTTAGGACTAACATCTGTACCGTTTGAACTAAACTTTGATTTGCATAGGCTACAGTAGAAGTTTGTCAGACCTCAACAAATTCGACATTTAAAGTTGGCACGATGGCGAAGGTGAAGCAGCACACTTTTGCTTGTCTGTCAGTGTTCTTCTGGAGTGGGTGCTTTTTTTTGTTTCATGAAATAAAATGATTAATTCGTGATGCATTTTGCCGAAAATAGTGCACTTATGGGTCTACTTGCGTGGTTTTGGTTTTCAATAGCTTATAGCCGATAGCCCAGTGTGAACGCATTTCTTGTTTCTCATAAATAAGATGATGACATCGTTCAATGATTAGTTTGTTTTAAGAAAGGTAACAAGGAAGCGCTAAGTTGGTGTTTATTCAGCCTACTTCAGGCTGACTGTGTAGAGCATATTTAGTGCTTAACCTAATATGGACCCCAAATCTTGAAAATAGTTAAGTGTTTGTGAAGAAGACCAGCTAGGCCCACATTCGAAACCAACCGGTCACCGTGGTATAATTTGCTTAATGCTAATTCGCCATTGTTGGTCAGTGGAGACTTTTGTGGTACTTCTAATGAAGACCCCTGGGATGAATATTCTTTCCACGGGCAAAGATAATCTAAACATTCTGTGCTGAATTTGTTTTGGAAATTTACACTGTCATGATGCACTTTCCTGTCCCGTGAGGCAGCCTTTGGGTCATTGTTTAGGAAAGAGAAACGGCCTCCTTTGCACTTTGATGGTGAAGTATTTGATCTGAGTTCTGTAAGCAAAACACTATAAAATAAGTAATTGTAGGCCAGAGAGCTTGTGGAAGGTAAGCAGACCTGCATTTGTTTGCTGTAACCTATAAACTAAGCACCCTGGTGGTGCAGACCCAGGTATGTCGTTGTTCAGCAGTTTGCCAGGTGGAAGGATTTTGTTTAGTGGTCTGTGGTGGGCGATGGCGTGCCTGGCAGTTATTATGCAGGTATTCTGATGTGAGGTTTAAAATCAGCAGGAGGTGGCCCTGAGCTGAATAGGTGCTAATAGATTGCAGACACTGATTGAGCTGAGTGTTGTCCTCCTCACCACTCATCTCCTGAAAATAAACACATGTCTGAAAGTACAGCTGTTCTGCAGCTTCAGAGACCAATTCTTTTATTTTTTATGATCTACCAAAAAGTGCCAGAGAACAAGGCGTACAACTTATTCTGTTGCCAGGATAAGCATGTGGATTTGGCCTGCAGTTCTAAAGAGGCTCTTGACAAAGCATCTTTAGAATAATTCTAATAATCTGTACATTAAACATTAATGAACGGACATGTTTAGTTTAGTTGAATTTTTATTTTTTAAAATGTTCCCCTCACAAAAAGACATGGTCCTGTGAGGTCAGCATGGAAGACGCAGATACAGCAACATTCTTAGATGTTGTGTGGAGAGAATGTGTCTGGGTGGACCAGTATTTCCTGTGTATAGATGGAGTCATTATTGAAGGGTTCAACATCCTCCCCCTAAACAAACTGTCTCCTTATAGAATTCATGTATGTTTATCATTAATGCACCGGTAGATATCCACCTTATATACAAATTGTGTGGAAAATCTGATGAGGTTGGACTTTGTCAACGTAAAGACAGTTCAGGTTGAACTGTAGAATCCTTTGCACTGCATTGTCAAAAGACTCCAGTCTGCCTACTTCAGCAGTATTATTTGTTTTTGCACACAAAGTAGCCTGTTCCCTGAGTTGACCAAGACATAACTTCTGTATAATTTGGTGCAGGACCTCACTGACTGAGTTGTTAGGCTATAGTTTGTTTTGACGGTAACCTACTGAACTGTCTCACTACACTGTGGTTTTGCCTCTGTTATCAAAGACCGGAATTGTCTGCACCACTTCCTTCATTGTGAATTAGTCATAAACGCATGGATAAGGTATCTTGCCATGTAATGTGTTGCTTCAGATATTCAAGTTCATGTGCAAATTCTTGCCTGTTATAGTCAGTGCAAAACGGTAATAAATCCGTTAATGAAGATACATTTGTCAAGACGCAGGTTTCAAATCTCCTCCTGCTTTGAAGCCAGGGTGTTGTTTTCGATTCCCGCTAACAAAATCAGCTGTTCATCTTTTTTTGTCGCACCCATCCCCTGGCCACACAGAGGAAGCCTCTCTTGTGTCTTTCGAGTCCCCAGGAAGATGTCCCTCTCTCCCAGTTCCTCCCTTTCTGGGATGGCGAGCTGGAGCCGTCTGTCTCACACATCCCTCATTTGTCAAATCCCCCGGGGAGTCTCTCCATAGCGGGGGCCGTGGGCCCTCCCTTCCATACGCACTTACCAAGAGTGCCACTGTGATGCTCACACAGGAACAGGAAGAGTGAGCTCATTGGGGAGGTTATTAGGTCTTAGTCATGCTATTTGTTGGAAAACATAACACTGCCATACACTAGGGATGTATAAGGTACTGATGTCTTTTGATGTAGAGAATTTTGCTGATTTAGTTGAAGACATGATGAGTTGGAGCATAATTGCTCTTGAAATTATCGAATGCAATTTGAATTGCATAACCTTGTCATTATATGGTATGCTTGTAGCTTGTTAAGTCTCCTATGGGTTGTTTTTGCAACCACATGGAAGTCTGTGGCTGACTGTGACTTAGTTGTCACATTGCAGCAATCAACACAGGAGCTGCATGACAATTACAGAGTAGTGCTCTTGTTTTTTATTATCTTCTTTGTTTAGAGGTGCTCATTTTGTAATAAGACGTTACAGTGTGGCAGAGAGGATTATGGAGTAATGTGTGATAGAACACTGTGTGTGATAGAACACTGTCATTGCGCGAACAAATGATGGTGTCATGGTACATGGCCTTTGTTGGCATATTATGTATTGCCGCAGAATATCTAATACAATTAATGACATCCTACGCCCAGTGCACCTTGAGTTCTGACGAATTTAAAGTGTAAGACAACGGAAATGTGAGGCTTGTTTTGACATCAGTTTGACTAGGTATATATGAACTTGTAAAGCCCTGTCAACTGCCTGGTAAAACATTGGAAACAAATTTTTTTGGATAAATCCTAATGGATGGGTTGTCGTTTTAGTAAAGTATTGATAGTTGTTTAGTTTCCAGTGTATTGCAAAATTCTCTCCTTTACTTGGTGATAACTGGACCTCTGTTATTAACATACAGGTGCTCTGACAGTGGGCCTTGTCCAGCAATGCCAGACCATTCACGGGCGAGACCGCACCTGCATCCCTCCCAGTCTCCCACCGGAGTGGGTCACCACACTCTTCTTCATCATCATGGGCATCGTCTCCCTCACCATAACCTGCGGTCTGTTGGTGCTCTCACACTGGCGACGGGAGGCCACCAAATATGCTCGCTGGATCGCCTTCACAGGAAGTGAGTTGCAAACATGATGTGGTCTATAAGTATAAGTATGTATACTCTTTTGATCTCGTGAGGGAAATTTGGTCTCTGCATTTATCCCAATCATTGAATTAGTGACACACAGCACACGGTGTAAAATTAAGTAAATCAAATTTGCAGTCGGGGTTCTCCTGGTCAAATATTTTTAATGAAATGTAAGCACAATCTTGGCACAAATCACA